>NW_025211028.1:0-3206 GCF_004010195.1 Chiloscyllium plagiosum
AAAACTTACCACTATGCTATGCAATCTCATTACCGGCACAGGAAAGGTGTGGGCTATTTTATTTACAGTTAAAGCGGTTGGCTGCAGCAACATTGGGTCAAATCGCAGTCAAACAGGTGACTGCTGTTCTAATATTTATTTCTTTTCAACGTGTGTTGAAGTAACGCAGTGAGGAATCAATTAATATTGTCAGACGTACATAACCGGGTGTGTTAACTCTAAGGTTATGAGAATAGGGCAGTTTTAATTAACATAGACCAGAGATTGTTCAAATCTCAGGCACATGAGATTGACAGAGAGCGATGTTGAGCGAAATAGACTGTCTTGGCAAATGCCAGTGTTATGAAGTTGTGGGTGTAATGTACTTTTAATGGTGCTGAAATGTCTGGCTAGCACAAGGAGTCCAGAAAGTGTAACAACGTAACATTTGGAAACAACTAAGAGCTGTGTTACATGGATACAAAAACAAATGCGAATTCGGCCAATCAGTTTAAATTATGATCCAATCAAGTTTGAATGTGGTATTTTTACAATGTTAAAACCAATGAAACGATCCGACGTTTTGTGAGACAAATAACGGACATTTTGAACAGTTACCCAGAGCGGGAAAGAACAGCAAAGAGAGCAGCTAAAAGATCAACTAATGTAGGATGTTCGTAAAATCTCCAAGAGGTGCTTATCTGGAGAAATAGATTCCACAAAAAAGAAGCATCAACACTGACCTGGAGAAAAAATGTACAGAGAAAGATACGAAGAGAAGATTCGACAACAAGCTGGTTTGTAAGTTGATTTTTTTTTGAAAATGTTAATGGGGTCGGGGTTGGGGAAGGTATTGTAGAGCACAAGCTTTAGAGAAATGAGTTGTAAGTAGTTATAAGTTGATTATTCTCTGACAAATGTTAAAAAAACAATAAAGTTGTTATTTTTAACTTTAAATAGTGATTTTTGGAATAGTTCTTTGCCTCTTCAATTTTAACAGAATACAGTACGGGGTGAATCCTTTCTGTTTTGTCGGTTTACATTTGCAGAGGGGTTTACCCCGTCATGTAACACCAATTTCTGCGGTTGCTTTGTTGTTTCACACATTTGTGAATTTTGCAGCATTAACGATTTTGAAGTTGTCCTCTCTACAGAAAAGGTCCGTGCTTTTGCACCATTGTACAAAAGGTGCAGTGTGTCTAAGCGACAGGGATCCCTACAATGACATCCGACGCTGTTTCAATCTATCTATCCTGATATCGACACATAGAAACAGCACTGTGCAGTCTCCTCGAGTCTGGAAAACAATCCCTTCACAGATGATGTTACATGCCGCTCTCAAGCGGCTTTTCATTCTATCGCTTTCAATTCCGCATGGAATCCGTTTCAACAGAATTTGTCACTGAGTCATTGGTTTGGTTCAAATCCTGTGAGCAGAGGGTCACAGTTGGAGAGTGCTGTGCCCATCACCCAGAGGGCTGACCATAATCTGTGAACTGTACTCTGCTGTTCATCATTTCACTAACAGCAGGTAGATGTGTCTATGCTCGGCACATTTTCACGCCTGGTTTTAAAAGCAAGATAAACATTTCCTGGTACCTGCTCTTGTTGTCACACAGACAACAACACCACTAGTCGAGGTTGTCTGCACTCCAACATCCGTTTTCTTCCCAGGGGTGTTAAGATGATGGTCTGAAACGATTTCTTCAGTTCCCTGTCATTCTGGGATGATGTGAGCTGTGAAATCTATTCTCTGAGCTTGGGGTAACGTGATCAAGCTGATACATATCAGGTGCAGTATGCCTGAGCGACAGGATATGCTGCAGTAACATCCCATGCTGATTCAGACAGCAGAGCCCTCGCTGTAACTTCGAGAAGCACACAGACACAGTTCCCGATGACTGGGAGAGACTCTTTCTTTCCCTGCAGTTCTGCTTCAGAGTGTTTAATCTGTTTCAGATGGAGTTATTTGCATAAGTTTCCCAAAAGAAGATGGGTTCCTGTGCATGTGCAATCTCCCTTTTGTACAGCTTTCCAGAATTTGCATAACTCCCACACCCTCTAGCCACCTCTCCGATCCCCAAACCCGTGTTTGATATGGAGCTGAAGAGCGCGTTCACGTTTCTCTCCCACGACACCGACACTGATTGCCATGCCACACGCCAGACGAAAAGCTGAAGACTGTGGGAAACTGCTGTGGTCACCACTAACAGAGCGGCCCAGCTGGAGCGTATTGGGCTAATAACCCCGAAATTAATGGATTGCAAAACATCCTCTGCTCGTTGACAATTCCAGGTTTCAGTGTGTATACTGTCCCCGCTAGTGTTCGGAAATAACATAGCTCCATTCTACGTATTGCATGTTGTTTAATTTTCCGCTTCCTTTCACTCAATGTATCTGAAATGAATATTTCGTACTGATACACCCGCCAAATTTACACAGGTGAGGAAACACACTTGTGAAGGTCTGGAAGCTCTTTTCCTGTTCTCTGTGGGTATGCTCTGAACTGATTCGCAAAATCATTTGCCAGAGCTGGGAATAAACTGGTGAAGGTGAGGTATATCAGTTGTAGAGAGCTCTATTATATCAGTTGTAGAGAGCTCTATGCGCAAGATTCCTGAAGAAGGGCTAATGCCCGAAACGTCGATTCTCCTGTTCCCTAGATGCTGCCTGACCTGCTGCGCTTTTCCAGCAACACATTTCCATCTCTGATCGCCAGCATCTGCAGACCTCACTTTCTCCTCTATGCGCAAGATGCCCTGCAGCTATTCCCTATGCTGGTTCGAACAGCAGTGTCCTCCCCGTGAAATGAAAAGCCGTGAGTGACAATTGGATCAACTTGTTGGAGACAGAATTATGACACAGACACAGTTCCGCATTATTATAACATAGATGGCCAATTATGAATAACCACAAATTATGCAAGCTACAGAGAGTCGCCATGGACTCGATGGGCTGAACAGCTTCTGTCGGCGCGTGAGTGACGCCACACGTTGATGCTGTCCCTCCTCCTGTCTCTGGGACGGAGTGGCAGATGGTGAAACAATGTTTCATTTTAACCCTCCCTTCCGCGTTAGACTCTCTGCAGCCCCGTAGCTCAGGGCCGTGGGGATGAGTCTCAGTGACTGAGGGTTTCATTCGCATTCTCTACATCTGGGG
Source organism: Chiloscyllium plagiosum (assembly GCF_004010195.1). Lineage (NCBI taxonomy): Eukaryota > Metazoa > Chordata > Chondrichthyes > Orectolobiformes > Hemiscylliidae > Chiloscyllium > Chiloscyllium plagiosum. The sequence continues at coordinate 3,139 of NW_025211028.1, forward strand.
CAGGTGTTGACTGCTGCCCGATTGCAGCATAGAAACCGATGTCACACAGCACTGCCCTTTCATGTGAA
>NW_025211028.1:3214-6763 GCF_004010195.1 Chiloscyllium plagiosum
CTGCACATACACACCATGGGTGCTGGGGAAAAAAAAGCACTACCGCACTTAGGTGGTAGTGTTGGGGTTAAATAAGAAAAATAAACATGTGTGTTCACAAAAAGAAAAGAAAAAAAAAGAAAAGAAAAAATAGAAACCGATGTCACTGTTACAAAAGTCTTTCTGCAGGATTGCTGTGAAAATGGATTCTGAACTGCAAACAGGCTGCACAAAAAGGCCCTCACATGAATTTACCTAGCGTCGATAATCCGGAGTACATGCTGTCTTTCCCAACAGACAACTCTCAGATAAATGATATTTTCAGGAAGTTCCCAAACAAACTTGCTGATTTCCAGCACTTGATGGAACTGGCTGTGCCGATCAGAGCGAGCTTGAGAGCACATCCACGCGCTTGCCTCCCCTCACACTGCCTGCCATTGGAGGGAAATAGCTGAATACACTGCCGATGGAGTCCAAGTGGAAGGGATAAACAGCACTGTCCCGTCAACAAGGAGACGGAATAAGAAGGTGATATTCTTGAAACTCTTTGGAGCTTAGAAATCCGAGAGCAAAGTGTAATGTAGTTAGATCTGAGCGACTCTGAGCTGGTTTGGTGTTGGAAACGTAAGAATGTCACTTGTCTAGGGGCATGATCGTCGCTTAGTAGCTTGAGTTAATACTGGCATGTGAGAATGTCTTACTTCAGGTCGGCATCGAGCCTTGGTTATTTGATTTCACTTTGCTTGGTCGCCCTATCAACTGTTTGATAAAAACAAAGTATAAATCATGAAGTTGCAACCCTTGACATAACGTTGAGTTCAGGGGTAATAACTGTCATGGTAGTGAGCATGGCACAGTACCACATGTGTTGAAAGTGAAACAAGAGTTTCAGGATGTTCACCCACACAATCCCACTCTGAATAATTCCACCATCTGGATGTTTGCACAGTTCTGGGTTTGAACCTTTAGGAAGTTTTGGAACGGATTGGAAACAGCGCTGAACAGGTTGATGAGAATGGTCTGGTATATAAGGAATGTCAAAAATAAAGGTCATTTGGAAAGTTGGGACAGTTTTCCTTGGAAAGCAGAAGGCTGAAAGCTGGCCTTGTTAAACCTTTCCAAGACATGAGTGGGATAGACAGAGAAAATAAGGAAGGGAGAATGCTCCCTACGCCTGAAAGGATCGAGAACGATTCGGGAGATATTTAAATTCATTAGTAAAAGAAGAAAAGTGTACATGAGGTGAAACGTTTTCAGTTAGGCTGTGGTTAGGGTCTGTAAAACACTGCCTGACATTGACAAAGACGCAGTTTCAATCGAGTTATTTAAAAATTAATTCGATGCTTATGTTGAAATTAAAAGTGTGAAGAATTACAGGGAGAAGGCAGGAGAATGATACCAAAAGAGAAACACATTTATTTCTGTGGAGAACCAGAACAGCTAAGGTGTTTTGTGACACATTTGTGATTCTGAGTGGAATCATAGTTAGACCAACAGAATATAGGGAGTTAAACAACGGTGATATTGGCAAAGCCGGGACACATCTGCACAACAGAATCTTAGCCAGCACGTACATGTCACAGGGAGGAAGGCGCTGCCTGATAATCCTGAAAGTGTCCTGCAGATCAGACACAGTACCCTTCATTACTCAGAGAAGGTCAGGGCTCTGTCGTGTGGCCAAGCAGCCTCAGCCACAGGATTCAGGTTCCAATTTGGCAGGTGGTGGAGGTTGGAATTCCACTGCTGCAATTTCCGTCGCATCAGCTGCAATGTATTAAAGTGCCGTGGTCAAAGGACAACTGCGGGTCTGTCTCTTGGAGAGTAAACTGCAGTGTGGGAGAGTACAGATTTTCTCCAAGGGGTCAGTTTCCGTGCTGTCATGACGTGTTCGCCTTCCACAAGGTAAATCGCGGGCTGAAGCAGTTCTCCTGCTGCTGTTTCATTCCAGGCAAGTTGAGTTAGATTTTCTCCAAGGGGTCAGTTTCCGTGCTGTCATGACGTGTTCGCCTTCCACAAGGTAAATCGCGGCTGAAGCAGTTCTCCTGCTGCTGTTTCATTCCAGGCAAGCTGACTTTTCACTGGAACCGAAGACAGACTGTTGTTTCATCGCTGTTGTGAAACAAAGTCCTGCGGTGACTCTACTCGTTGTTATTTGGTTTTCTGGCGCAAGGGAAAATTATTCCAATGAATTGCGATGTCATTTGTTCTTAAATTTCTTCTATTTCCTTCTTTTCTGTCCTGGAGACGGCGGAAAGGAAAGCTAATCTAATCGAGAATGTGATAGATGAAATTGACTTTCTATGGCCCATTCTTATTGTGTTCTTTCTTTCTCTCTTTTCAGCACTTTCTGGGAAGTGGTGGTGCACTAAGGCTCCAGTATGCTTGAAAGAATAATTTTGAATTGCCCTGCTGTTAGTTGTGAGATTAGTGTATGGCTCATGCCCTCGGACTGTCTCACATTTGGCATTCCTGCTTCGCTGTGTCTGAAAATGCATTTGGTTTGTCATTTTTGTTTGTGTTCCGTGTTAAATCGTGACTGTTTTGTCATTCGAGATAACACAGTTTGTGAGATAATTTCCAGCAGCAAAAACCCTCAACTGTGTATCTGGGAATATTTCACAAAGTATGGTCAGTCGGGACAAAATAAGGAAGTCTTTCAGTTCTGCAGTTTTTCACAATGCTACCTTTCCGTTGAACAGTCGAATAGACTAAACTATTGCTCCACAGCGAGCAATGGCAAGCCCCGCTAATAGTAATCCTTTAAAGGGGGGTGTAAGCAACACAACGTTATTGAAGTACACAGCATGGGAACAGACTCTTCCGTGTATCTCGTCCATGCTGACCACATTGCCAAAATTAAACAAGTGCCATTTCCCAGCATTTTGCTTCCAGTGCAGCTTGTTTCTATAGCGTAGTGGTTGTCACATGCGCCTCACCCATGAAAGGTCCCCAGTTAGAAACTGGGCAGAAACAGCCCTGGTGAAACGTTGTTAAGTGTTTCTCCAACCTGCTTCTGAACATACGCCATTCTGTTTAAGAGTGTAGTTCCCGCGTTCTAATCCTTCCACAAAAAACAGTAACACATTTGCATTCCTTGCGCAGATGGCCCATTTCAAAGCCAAGGAGAAAGCTGATGTGCTGGTGTCACGGTGATCCATGGATTCCTAATGTGGACCCTCTGTCAAATGTACCCCCATGTCATCTCTGACAGGCCTCATTTGGAAGCTGTCTGCTGTTATTCAACGTGCGAGAATTAGCACCAGAAGTCCTGAATCACGTTTTTGCACGTTCGTGGCTCATTCCGTCAGCAACAGCAATTAATGAATTTACACTCTCAGTGGAACCTCTGGGGACTTGTGCTTTCATAGCGTCGCTAGTATTAAGATGCGCCCCGAGATCTAAGCCATGTTGGAAGTGGGAATTCGGAAATAACAGCCAGGCTACCGAATGCCATTGCATCCATTTGGTTTTCTTTAAATCATAGATGAGCAGAAAAATGTAAACGGGGAGGGGGAGGGGAGGGGGGAAGCGGGATAACAAAGTGAGGCAGTTGCAGCTCTGGTGAAACTC
>NW_025211028.1:7596-12010 GCF_004010195.1 Chiloscyllium plagiosum
GATCTGTTTCGACCAATGGGCGAAATCATTTACTAAAGCAAGAATCGACATTCCAGTAATGTCATGGTTATTTTATCAAATCATGACGGAACATGCTTTCTCACACTCGCATATGCATTTGTAGCTGAAAATAGTCTCAGAAGATAGATTCAACTTTCCATTGATTTTTTTGTGGTTTGATGGGCTACCTTTATCTGTTGCGAAATCGATCTTGTAGTCGACATATCCCAGCTGCGATGCCGGCAGGACAGGGATCACGGAGCACAATTGAAAATGTATGAAAATAGATGACACGCTTTCGGGTATTACCGTGGCCGACCGGTCTAAGGCCCTGGAACCAGGTTCCAGTCTCTAAGGGGGCGTCGCTTCCAATCCCACCACTGCCATTTCTGTGGGCCAACAACAAAGCTGCAGCGTGTTTAAGTGCCGGGTTCAAAGCAAACAAAAAAAAACAGAACTGGTGGGTTTGCTACTTGGAGAATTAACTGCAGTGTGGGAGTGCAGACTCTCTCAAAGGGATCAGTGTCTAATATCTGGAGTGCGATCTTTCCTATGGCCTCAGAGCACTGTCCACGGAGCAATTGGCTGTCTTCGCCCAGATTCCCCTACCTGTCACAAACAGGCAGCTGCAAGTGTTTCTGGGACTGGTAAACTACTGCAGGTTGAAACTTTATTGCTGGAACAGCACAGCAGGTCAGGCAGCATCCAGGGAACAGGAGATTCGACGTTTCGGGCACAGGCCCTTCTTCAGGAGGCCCTGGATTCCTGTTCATTGTGCTATTGATGCAACTCTGTGGGAGGCAGCTTCCCCTAAACAGCCAGCCAGAGTGAAGTGGACAACCGAAATGCAACGGACATTCACTGAACTGAAACAACAAGTAATCTTCACTCCTGCTCTGGGAGTCCCAGATTACTCACAGCCCTTCTATCTTGATGTAACGAAGTCAGAAGGGTTCGCATCTGGCATATTAACCCAGCTTCATGGGGATTTCCGTCGCCCAGTTGCGTTTTATAATGCTTAGTTACCATCTGTTATGAGCAGAATGCCGGCATGTTTGCGCACGGTGGAAGCAGCCACAATAACAGCGGATAAGGCCAACTCCATTGTGCTAGATCACCCATGTACTGTTTTGGTCACACTGTTTCTCTCCCTGCTGCTTATTTCAGCAGCAATCCAACATTTTACTACAACTCAGAGAACTGGTCATGACGTTGAATTGTGATCTAGGCATACCTTTCCCTTCACCGCGCCCTAACTTTGAACCCCGCCACTCTAATTCCGCTCACCTAACATGATTCTGCAGACAACCACAACTTCTTGGACCTGGTTCAGCATTCCTGACAAAGGGATCCTGCCAGAAACGTTCATTTTCCTGCTTCTCGGAAGCTGTCTTAACTGCTGTGTTTTTCAGCACCTTTCTCATCTTGACTCTAATCTCCAGCATCTGCAGTCCTCACTTTCGCCTGGTTCAGCTGGTGTCCTGACCAGTCTGAGAAAACCCGGACCAGATTATTTTCACCAGCGGCTCTTCCTTCCGTCCATCAGACAAATACACAATAGCAGGCCAAGCCATTTGCACCCCCATCACCACTCTCGAATCAGCTGCATTACCAGATGGGGTGTCCACACAGGCGGCAGAGTTCTTTGCTCTCACCAGAGCCTGCCTCCTGGCACAGGGCAGGACAGCCAATATCTACACAGACTCCAGATGTGCCTTTGGAGTCGTTCAGGACTTTGGCACAATGTGGAAACAGAGGATGTTTATCAGCTTAGCTGGCAGACCACGCCAACATGCTGCACTCGTTGCCAACATCCAACAAGCAGTCCTGCGACCTGCCGCTGTCGCAATTATAAAATGTGACGCCAATAACTCTGCCACCGATCCCGTCAACCAATCAAATGCCTCAGCAGATGCAGCCACCCGGGAATCTGCACTACTCCTTGCCACTTATGTCCTGCAGACCCCCACGTTGGTGAAACCTCCAGAGTCCTCCGACTCTCTCGATGCAGACCCAACAGCACAGCAAACCACCAGGCCAGAAGAGAGGGCCGCATGGGCCCGCATTGGTGCCGTATAATCACCGTTCTTACAGGTTCTTACCCACCGCTGCATCATTTAACTGAAAGCCTACGTGCACTTATTGGCCCTGTGGTACACGGAATCGAACACAGGCAAGATGCTGTCAGCCATTCCTGGTATGCAGCGGGAGTCGCTGAAGCTGCCTTAGCTCTGCTGTCACAGTGCCTCATCTGTCTACCGAATAATGCAGGGAAGCCGATGGCCAAACGTGACTACATTCCAGTTCCTGATGGTCTATTCACCCACCTTCTAATTGACCTTGCCCTCACGCATCAGAAGGAGGAATAAAAATTTGACCTAGTTATTGTCGACATATTTTGGGTAGACTCATTCCCCATCAAAAAAAAATGACGCCAGAGCAGTGGTAAAGTGTATCCTGCAGGACGTTATTACAAGAGTTTTCTATCCCCGGGCGCATAGAAACATACGGGAGATGGTGCCAATTTCTCCGCGAAGCTCATTACTGCTGACTGTGACGCCCTCGGAATACCCAGGAGATACCACATTCTGTACCACCCCCCGTCATCAGGAATATTGGAGAGAATGAACAGCACCCTCAAAACCACCTTCCCCCAAATCACTCGGGACACAGGACTGGTTTGGCCAGACGGCCGGCCACTGGTGCTTCACACAGTAAGTGGACAGGGAAACCGAATGATGGAAATTACACCATTTGAAGTGCTAATGGAACGACCCATGCCCACAGCCAACCGAACCCCAAAACTAACCAATGACACAGCGCTGCTCTTAACACAGGAAATTCTCTTTGATTACCTTCAAGCCATTAGTAGAAAGATCACTTTAAACCAAGATTTGCTAAAACCTGCGATGTACTTGGATGCTTCTTATCTTCCTGCTGGTGGAAACGGAATAAAGATTCATGCACCTTCAATCTTTCACTGTGTATTAAACCTGCACACACACAACATGTGTGCTGGGGAAAAAATAAGCCCTACCGCAGTTAGATGATAGTGTGGGGGTACAACAAAAGAAAAGCAAACAAAAAAAAAGCTGCCATGTCCACCCCACGGCAGGAACGACTTCACCCGTTTAAACTGGGCACTATGAAAGGAGACAGTCCCTGCCGAAAGATTCTCTCTCCCCGAGATGGAAAGGACCACTCTTGGTCTGTCTCACGACCACAACAGCAGTCAGGCTCCAAGGGAGACCAGAATGCGACCCAGTGAAAGAGGGCTCCGCCTCCACAGAAGGACAACCAAGCAGAACAGGATACAGCTCCAGACACCACAGAGTGATCCGGCTTCTCGCTGCAGCCATCGGGATAATCACTCTTGGTCTGACCTGCGCACCACCACTGATCGGTAACAGGGCACACAGAACAGAGCACTTAATCCACCGTGAGACGGTGGGTGAGCATTTTCCTTGACATGACCCACATTTGTGCCCAAAGGTAAACCAGACCAGCTGCTGGGTCTGTGCCCGTATCCCTGGACATTCCCACAGCGGCAGTCCCCAGGGCGCAGTCCATTTTAAGAGGAATGTGAAACATTGGTCCGAAACCCTAAAATTGCTCCTTTGTCTCACAGAGCAACGTGAGATATAACTTCACTCCGAGCTGGGGATTTGTCCACATTTAAGACTCTCAAAACCTCCAGTATTGTCTCAGTCCGTAGATGAAATTGATCAAGAACCTCTCAGTGCGTCCCCTGCATTCTGTACAGATGTCTTCCCAAAAGAGGACTGTTCGCCAGCTGAATGTGTAAAGTGATTCATCCAGTTATTCTATTTACAACTATACACAACTGTACTGTCACACTGGAGGGAACACATTCACGCATTTTAACTGGAAAACGCTGTTATCAGCCTTTGCGCCTATAAAGTGTTTAGCTTTGATACCCAATGGCACATTGTTACAGTGAGAAAGCGTTTTCTATCTGAAAAAAAAACTGTCACTTGATTACACCTCCTGCGTGGACTCCAATCCGTTCACATCTGACACGAGGGTTGTTTTTCTCTCTGCTGTTCATCACATCCAGGAGAGAACTGTGGCAGAAATGATGGCTGTCTTCATCGACCTAAGAAGTTCATGCCGATTGCTCACCTTGTATTCAGAACTACACACAAGAGAACTTTTCAACAGGAACAGAGTTTTGTATTCTGTGCAGGGGATCATTGCACAAGCACAGTATCACTCTTCTACCCGGCCATGCATAGTCATTCTTCCTCGAACATTCACAGTATCCGACTCTAACCAGACCAAAACCAGATGGTGCTGGAAAAACTCAGCATCTAAAAAAAGAAATCCGAGTTAACATTTCGATTCCAGTGACCATTCCTCTGAACTGACGATAGCTTGGAAAATGTTGGTCTAT
>NW_025211028.1:12076-15389 GCF_004010195.1 Chiloscyllium plagiosum
GCAAGGTGAATACCTGTTAATGGAGACTGTCAGTGGCGAACCATATGTAGAGGACTGTTACTGTAACAATGTGCCATTGGGTATCAAAGCTACAGTTTATAGGCGCAAAGGCTGAAAACAGCGTTTTCCAGTTAAAATACGTGAATGTGTTATGGAAGGCCGTGTGACAACAAGGCATGGCGTTTGGGATAGGGGGATAGGACAAGGGAGAGTTCAGGCTCTAACAAAATAAATTGATTTGGGGCCTGGAAGGCTGCAGACTCCACAAAAGGAAACTGAGGTGATGTGCTTCCAGCACACGGTGAGGTTCGCTGTTACTCTTCTTGAAGACAGAACTTAGATGTTCTGCAGTGTGAAACCCAGTCCAAACTTCGTTTCCCAAAATCGTGGAAACCACATTGCTAGCAGTGATTGCAGTAGAGTGGATTGCGTAAAGTGCAGTTCATGTGTTGCTTCACCTGGAAGGCGTGTTGGGCCATTGGAAACAGAGGAGAGAAGACGTCAATGGATAGGTGAGGACAGACAACAAGCAAAACGATATATTATTACAGAAATCATAAGGACAAGAAACCTAACAAAAAGGCACTTCACCTGAATGCTCGTCGCATTTGTAACATGGTTGAAGAGCTAATGGCACATATCAACACGAATGAAAATGATTTAATAGACATTAGAGAGACACGTCAAAAGGATGGCCATGACTGCAAATTCAATATCCAGGAGTACGAGATTACTCCTGTTTGAATTAATTTGCGTGGAAAGAAGAAATTCTCTGAAGAAAAAGTCACTGATAGGTGCAGTCTCTAGGCCAGTAAATAATAACATCACATTGTGGAAGGCAATAAACAATGAAATCAGCAATGCCTGTAAAACATGGGTCGGCTATTATCATTAGGGATTTTAATCTACATGGAGCTTGGTCGAAGCAGCTCAGTTACAGTACCTTTGAGGAGGAGTTCTTTGAGTGTACCCGTGATAGTTTCCTTGAACAGAATGCAATGGAACCAACGAGAGATTAAGCAACCCTCGATCTGGTCCTGTGTATTGGAAAAGAAATAATTAATGATCTCATAGTTAGGGATCCTCTTGGAACGAGTGATCACAGAATGGCAGAACTTAGAATTCAGTTGGGGAGTGTGAAGATAAAATCCAATACTAGGGTCCTGTGCATGTGCAGGGGAACAACAATAGAACGAGAGAGCACCTGGCTAAAGTAGACTGGAAACAAAGGTTATATGGTGGGACAGATATCGAGAAGTGGAGGACTTCCATCAAAGATTTTTTTGTGGAATTGTTCAACAAAAGTATATTCCAGTGAAAAGGAAGGACTGTAAGTAAAGGGATAATCTGCCCTTCGTGTCTGAGGAAATAAGGGAGGCTATCAAAGTGAAAGAGAATGCATACCAAACGGCAAAGAACAGCATGAAACTGGAAGATTGGGAAAATATTAAAGATGAAGAAAAATAACTAGTAAAGAATACAAAGACGGATAGCAAAAGTTCCTATATAAATATAAAAAGAAAAACGTGTGGCTCAACTAAAGGTTGGTAATTTTGAGGATGAGAAGGGGCACTTTGTTATGTGATGTGATGAAATGGCCGAGGCATTGAACAGGTATTTTGCGTCAGTCTTCACAGTTGAGGATACTAATAACATGCCAGTAAGTGGCAAAGAGACAAATGTAGGTGAGGACCTGGAAACAAACATTATTACGGAAGAAGTAGTGCCAGGCAAGCTAATGGAGCTGAGGATGGACAAGTCTCCTGGCCGTGAGGGAATGCATCTCAGGGTATTAAAGGAGATGGCGGGAGAAACAGCAAGTGCACTAGTGGCAATTTTCAAATTCACTAGGCTGCGTGGCAGTCCCAGCAGATTGGAAAAAAAACTAGTGTGACACCACAGTTTAAAAATGGAGATGGATAAAACATTGGGAATTATTGATCAGTTAGCTTAAGTTCTGCAGTGGGGAAGGTGCTTGAGTGTATTATCAAGGAAGAAATAGCAGGGCATCGCGATAGAAATTGGACAGATGTAACGTAGGTTCCTGAAGGTTCAAACAGAGATGCTATGTTGCAGCTGTACAAGGTGCTGGTGAGGCCAACCTTGGTGTACTGTGTGCACTTTTGGTCCCCTGAGTTGAGAACGAACGTACTGGCACTGGTGGGGGAAGGGGTGCACAGGAGGTTCACTGGGTTGATTCCGGTGTTGAGGGGGTTAGCCTATAAAGAGAGACTGCGTACATTAGGATTATTTTCTTTGGAATTTAGAAAAATGAGGGGGCAATCTTACTGAAACATAAAACATTTAACAGAATAGATTAGAGAGAATTATAAAGGATGCTTCCACTTGTGGGTGAAATTCGGACAGGAGGGCATAGCCACAGGATTAGAGGGAGCAGATTTAGGACTGAGTTCAGAAGGACCTTCTGCACACAGACGGATGTTCATATATGGAATACCTTGCCCAGCGAAGAAGTTGACGCTAGTGCAACAAATTTTTTGAAGAGCGATACTTCTTTTGAACAATAAATGAATAAGGGATGCAGTGAGAGGGCACGTAAGCGTATGTGAGTCTTTAGAAAGATCAGCAATGATGTCATTGAACGGCGGAGTAGGCTTGAAGGGCCGGACAGCCTATTCCTGCTCGGGTTTTTAGGCTCTATGAATTTATGTCTCACAAAATCAGCGATGCAGAGGGAAGACTCCATGGGGCCAGTTGGTTCAGGAGTTGGGAGTGAAGGCAGAGTGCAACAGAGTTTCCTGCAGGGAATGGTCCCTGTGGATGGTGGACAGGGACTGAAGAGGGATATATGTATGATGGTATCTTGCTCCAGGAGTTCGAATTTTTTAAAAAAAATCGATGATCACTTGAATCACCACTGCGAATACATTAGCCAACTTTTATAGGTGCGCCATTGAGATTATTATGTCTTGATGTATCAGTACCTGGTATGGCGCCTGTACCATTCAAGATCGGAGATGTCTACAGTGAGTGGTGAGCTCGGCCTGGACAATCACAAAGGCCAACCTAGTATACGTTTACATCTATGCTACTTAACACTGAGATCTGTTTGTATTGATCGCAAGATAAAGCTTTTCACTGTGCCTCACTACACGTGACAATAAATTCAATTCAATTCAATTCAATTGTGGAATGTCGACGCGATGGAGTTTTGGAGCAGCTTGTGGTGGAGCCAAGTAGGGAACAGGCAATACTTGATTTAGAGTTGTGCAATGAGGCAGACGTGACAAGGGAGCTGAAGATGAAGGAACCCTTAGGAAGTGGTGATGATAACATGATTGAATTTACCCTG
>NW_025211028.1:16106-21384 GCF_004010195.1 Chiloscyllium plagiosum
TTTCTTTATTCATATAAACGCAAAAGAGAGGTAGAAGTGGACAATAGGCCACTGGAAAATGACACTTGACAGATAGTAGTGGGGAACAAGGAAATATTTGAGGAACTGAATAATTACATTGTGCCAGTCTTCACGGTGGAAGACATGAGTTATACCCAAACATACAAGAGAATGGGGGAACAGATGTGAGTCTAGCGGTCATCATTGAGAAAGTGCAAGAAACACTGAATGGCCTGAAGGTGGATAAATCATCTGGATCAGATGGAGTACCCTCCAGAGTTATAAGGTAGACAACTGAAGAAATAATAGATACGTTAGTGGAGAACTTTCAGGAATCGGTAGAATCAGGAAGGGTGCTACAGGACCAAAACATCACAAACGTGACACCCCATTTTAAAAAGAAACCACACAAAAGCTGGAAAATTACACACCAATCAGCCGAATCTTGGTTGTGGATAAGGTCCTGGAATCCATTGCGTTGAAAGAAATATCTGAACACTTGCAAGTGTCTGTTAAAATAATGCAAAGCCAGCATGATTTCATCAAGGGGAAGACATGCTTGACAAATCTGGAAGATTTCCTCTTTGAAGAAGTAACAAGGAAGGTAGACCAAGGAGAGCCAATGGGTGTTATGCCTCTGGACTATATGAAGGCCTTTGATATTTGCCGCACAGGAGACGACTGAATAAGACAAGGGCCCATAATGTCAGTGGCAAGGTGCGCTCACAGGACCGAATGCAGTGATTAGGAAAAAAAGAATCCTTCTCAAGATGGCAGCTGGTGACCACAACTGTGTTGGGACCACAACTTTTCATTTTCTCCATTAGCGATCTAGATAAAATACCTGAGGGCAATGTGTGCCAATTTGCAGACAATGCAAAGACAGAAGGACAGGTAGCATGAGAAGGCGGGGATGCTGCAGAAAGATATGGACATGTAGGGCCAGTCGGAAATTACATGGCAGATGGAGCAAACTGTGGGAAAGTGTGAGGCTATGCACTTTGGCAGGAAGAATAAAGATACGGACTATTGTCAAAATGGGGCAAACGTTCACATGTCTGGAGTGCAAAGATACTTGAGAGTCTTAGCCCAGGACTCTCTCAAGATGAACTTGCAGGTTGAATCTGTAGTTAGGAAGATAATTGCAATGATGACATTTATTTTTGGAATACTTGAATATAAAAGCAGGGATGCACTTCCGAGGCTCTATAAGGGTCTAGTCAGACCACATCTGGATTACGTGTGCGCACGTTTGGTCCTCAAATTTCAGGAAGGATGCTCTAGTCCTGGGGTATGTTCAGAGGTGATTCACGATTATGGTCCCAGGAATGAAAATCTTGACACATGCAGAACGTTTGAGGACTCTGGGTCTATACCCACGAAGTTTAGAAGGATAAGAGGAAGTCTAATTGGCACTTATAGAATCGTGAATGGCCTGGACAGAGTGGATGTTGGGAAGGTGTTGCCATTTTTAGTAGAGACTAGAACCGAAAGGCACGGCCTTGGAGGAAAGGGAAGACATTTGAGAGCAGTAAGAAGAGACACTTATTCAGGCAGGAAGTGGTGAATGTATGGAATTCATTGTCAGATAAGGTGTGGAAGCCAGGTCTTTGATTATATGTAAGACTGAGGTATGTAGCAGCGTGGTTGTCAAGGGGATCAAGGTTTATGGGGCGAAAGCAGGAGAATTGGGTTTAGAAAGATATCTGCCATGATTAAATGGCAGAGCAGACTCACTGCGCTGAATGGTCTAATTCCTGCTCCTATTGTCTCATGGACTTATGCAACGAATGACTCCATCTGCAGGTTCCCCTCCAAGGAACGTGCCAGGCTGAGTTGGGGCATTGTCAGCGAAGATCTGATTGAGTTCTGATCCAGACTTGATCGGCCACCTGGTCTATTTCAGCCCTCCATCCTTTATTTTATCATTCCTCCGAAAAAAATAATAATGCAACGACCAGACTTGTGGCCGGTCCTCTGACTCTTCTCTGAACAGGCAGTTGCTAAATTTCTAGCATCACATCCCTGCTCTTATATTCCCACCTACTGTCAAGAACAGAATGTATCTCTAAGCCCTCGAGAGCACTTGATCCCTTGTGCAATCACCTTCAAAAATTCGTGAAAGCCTATTCCAATTTCACTTTTTGTGATAGGGTGTTGCATAGTGTTGTGGAACACGGTGGCCGGGGATGCAGGTACATAATTCTTTTTCGTTTGTTTCACATTTAGACAGAATGGTTAAAAAATGTCATCTTGCCTTCGTTGCTCAGTCCTTTGAGCGTAGGAGTTGGTACATTATGTTGAAGTTGAATAGGGCATTGGGTGAGGCGTCTTCTGGAATACTGTGTCCAGTTCTTGTCACCCAGTAATCACAAGGAAATTGTTCAACTGGAGTAGGTTTAGAAGAGGTATACCAGCATACCAGCTAGTGGGGAAGGTTTGAGTTATAATGAAAGGCTAGATAGGCTGAGAATATTTTCTCCCGAACACGGGAGCTAAAAAGGTGACCTGATAGAAAGTTATAGACTATTAAGAGTTCGGATAGAGTTAACTGTAACTGTCTTTTCTCCAAGGAAGTGGACTTTTAGACGAGAGGGCAACTGTTTAAGGTGAAAAGAGAGAGATTTAAAAGAAGGCATAAGAGGCTTTTTAAACAGAGGGTGGTTCATTTGTGCAATTCACTTCCTGAGGCATGAATGAATGAAAGGAAATTTACAACATTTACAGAATATTTAGATCTATAAATGAATTGGAAAGTTTCAGTGGGATTAAAAAGCCATTCATTCATGCCCAGTGCATTATTTATTGCCCATGGAGCAGTTCAGTATCAACCACGATTTTTTGGATCTGGAATCGCACCCCAGCCAGACTAGATAAATATGGCAGTTTTCTTCGCTAACAGGCATTAGTGAATCAGATGTACAACAGCTGATTCAATATCATCATTATACTCTTCAGCTCTCGGTATTTATTGAAATAAAATTCCAGCATCTGCCATGCCAGGATTTGAACCCGTGTCCACAGAATTATATCTGGACATTCGTATTAACAATGCGGTAATAATATCACGACGGCATTATTACGCCTCAGCAGTTACAGGAGCCGTCAGATGTGACTCTTTTAGTTTGGCATGATGTTCAGCATGAGCTGGTAGGAGTGTAATGCCTGTTTCCATGCTGCCGTGAGTCTATTACTTTGAGTCTATAGAAATGGCAGCTGGTTGTGATAAACAGCAGCATTGACAGTTTAGTTCATCTCCTTTCTTGCTGGTTACCCCGGAGGTTCGTTTGCTCACTGAGCCCTTTCCACACACGGGACTGTTGAACCGTCTGTCCCCAGTTTGACTGAATAAATGAGTTTCCACTTCAGCAGTCAACTGAACCTCGCATTTCCCTGGTTTCTCTGTGATATCGGTGTCCTTATATCTACCCAAGGGGGAACGATTGGTTCAAATCATGTCCACGCAGACGCAAGTCCCGTTGTCCATGTTGTGAACGTGTTTTTATTCTTCCTGATATACCCACAGGGTGTGGATGTCACCGATCAGGACAGCATTTGTTGTTTTTCCTGATTCGCTGCTGTCTTGCTGCATGAGAGACATAGATTTTATCCCAGTCTCGTGTGACTGTGTGCAAATTCTCTCCTTGCTTGTGTGAGTTTCCTCCCACAGTGTGAAGGTGTGCAGGTTACTGGGATCAGCCATGGGAAATGAAGGGGGAAAGGAATAGGTATGGGCTCATAGGATGTGATTCGGAGGGATGGTGTCGACTGGAAGGGCCAAATGGCCTGCTTCGCCACACGATCAGCATTCTAGGATTAAGGGTCAGCTATGTTGTTCTGAACCTGAAGCCACAAGTAGGCAGGACTGGGGAAAGATAGTAGCATCCCCTGCATAAGGGACATGCATGAATGCGATTGCAGGAAATTAAAGTCATGTTCTCTGTTCCTGAGGTCAGGCTTTAATTCCAGGTTTTATTCGTCGAACTTTAGCATTACCAGTTCCGTGTCTGAGTCCCCAAGGATGACTAATTTTTTATATAACCACTACACCACCTTCTCCAGGTTGCAGTATTTACTGGAAACAAGAAGCTGATCCTGAGCTGATGCGAGCAAAAGCAGCTGCTACTGCCAATGTCAAAAACACTGATCCAAACAGGAAAATGAATTTTCGAAGCTTGCCACCTCAAAGTTAAAGTCTCAACACCCTTTAGATGCGCCAATCGGCTGTCTCAGCAACTTAAGGCTATAATATTATAAATGTTGGGAAGTATTCCGTTCCGTTCCGTTCCGTCCCGCTTTTGACCAGGCGAAATCCCACCCTCGGAAATACACGCGCCTCTCTCCTGTCATTCCATCCCAATTTCCCATTGGATCTTCGTGTCAGCTTCAACCGTTTCTACGATTCCGGGTCTGGAACTCGGATTATGTGTGATTGCCTGCAGCAGTTGGTATTGCCTTGTGTGGGCAAAGTGATGAAGTAGCCGATGTTAAACTATAATGCTACTGAAACATACGTTTCAATAATATCCTGCGCTGTCCCAGGCGTTTGGAAAATTTCATTAATCCCATTCTCCAATACTCTCATTTATGGAATCTTCAAAGTCTCTGAGGACGTTAAAGTTAAAGATTCAGCCCATTCTGAGTTCCCACATGCCTGTCGCTAAGGCCTGATATTGTACGTTCTCCCTGACATTTCCACTGCTACAATTCTGGTGGCAGTTTGCAAAAGTGCTCTGTTGGAGTGCTCTAACTATTTATTAGTTAGTATTCTGCGTTGTGATTGCAGCGTCCTCGTCTCTAATCCACGACATGGCTGTTAGTTCTCTCAAAGTTTTACTTTTGGTGAAACACGGTAAGAAATTAATCGTTTTTACATGATAATATTCTCCGAGGTGTTTTTCATCGAATCACCTTCTCTGATGTTTCTGCGTTTCATCTATCAGGATTTAAACCCAAAAGTTCTGGAAGATGTCTCCCCCTCCCACTCTCCCGAACTCTCTTTTCCGTCCCACATCCCATTTTGCTGAGGCATTGCACAATCTAACATATACTTTCACGTTGATAACGTCAAGTCTGTGCTGTTGCCCTCACTGTTACTGGTTGCGACAATTAAGAATATGCTAAATGCGTTGTCTGAAAAACCCATCTGTTTCACTACGTCCTTAACTGGTCTGACTCCAGACCGCAATGCAATAAATGCTGCAGAGCCACCCCGCATGCTGTTACAGAATGAAAAAAAGGTTCTTTCGGCTCGACCTAGACTATTGTATGCAATTCC
>NW_025211029.1:0-1147 GCF_004010195.1 Chiloscyllium plagiosum
GTGCCCGCTCCCACAGCACTGACCCTCCGACAGTGCCCACCGCCTCAGCACTGACCCTCCGACAGTGCCCGCTCCCTCAGCAATGACCCTTCGACAGTGACCACTCCCTCAGCACTGACCCTCCGACAGTGCAGCACTCCCTCAGCACTGACCTCTGACAGTGCCCACTTTCTCAGAACTGAACCTCCGACAGTGCCCACTCCCACAGCACTGACCATCTGACAGTGCCCACTCCCACAGCACTGACCCTCCGACAGTGCGGCACTCCCTCAGCACTGTCCCTCCGACAGTGCCCACTCCCTCAGCACTGACCCTCCGATAGTGCGGCACTCCCCCAGCAATGACCCTCCGACAGTACCTGCTCCTTCAGTGCTGACCATCCGACAGTGCCCTCTCCCTCAGCAATGACCCTCTGACAGTGCCCACTACCTCAGTGCTGACTTCTGACAGTGCCCTCTCCCTCAGCACTGACCCTCCGACAGTGTGGCACTCCCTCAGCAATGACCCTCTGACAGTGCCCTCTCCCTGAGCACTGACCCCCTTGACAGTGCCCTCTCCCTCAGCACTGACCCTCCGACAGTGCGGCACTCCCTCAGCACTGACCCTCCGACAGTGCCCACTCCCTCAGCACTGACCCTCCGACAGTGCGGCACTCCCTCAGACTGTCCCTCCGACAGAGCCCGCTTCCTCAGCGCTGACCCTCCGGCAGTGTGGCACTCCCTCAGCACTGACCCTCCGACAGTGCCCGCTCCCTCAGCACTGACCCTCTGACAGTGCGGCACTCCCTCAGCACTGACCCTCCGACAGTGCCCAATCCCTCAGCACTGACCCTCCGATAGTGCGGCACTCCCCCAGCAATGACCCTCCGACAGTACCTGCTCCTTCAGTGCTGACCCTCCGACAGTGCCCTCTCCCTCAGCACTGACCCTCCGACAGTGCGGCACTCCCTCAGCACTGACCCTCCGACAGTGCCCACTCCCTCAGCACTGACCCTCCGATAGTGCGGCACTCCCCCAGCAATGACCCTCCGACAGTACCTGCTCCTTCAGTGCTGACCCTCCGACAGTGCCCTCTCCCTCAGCACTGACCCTCCGACAGTGCGGCACTCCCTCAGCACTGACCCTCCGACAGTGCCCACTCCCTCAGC
>NW_025211029.1:2536-6724 GCF_004010195.1 Chiloscyllium plagiosum
CTCCCTCAGCACTGTCCCTCCGACAGTGCCCACTCCCTCAGCACTGACCCTCCGATAGTGTGGCACTCCCCCAGCAATGACCCTCCGACAGTACCTGCTCCTTCAGTGCTGACCCTCCGACAGTGCCCTCTCCCTCAGCACTGTCCCTCCGACAGTGCCCACTCCCTCAGCACTGACCCTCCAACAGTGCCGACTCCCTCTACAGTGACCCTCCGACAGTGCGGCACTCCCTCAGCACTGACCCTCCAACAGTGCCGACTCCCTCTACAGTGACCC
The DNA here is from genome assembly GCF_004010195.1 of Chiloscyllium plagiosum. NCBI lineage: Eukaryota > Metazoa > Chordata > Chondrichthyes > Orectolobiformes > Hemiscylliidae > Chiloscyllium > Chiloscyllium plagiosum. Next base: position 2,813 of record NW_025211029.1, read on the forward strand.
TCCGACAGTGCGGCACTCCCTCAGCACTGACCCTCCAACAGTGCCCTCTCCCTCAGCACTGACCCTCCGACAGTGCCCACTCCCTCAGCACTGACCCTCCAACAGTGCCGACTCCCTCTACAGTGACCCTCCGACAGTGCGGCACTCCCTCAGCACTGACCCTCCAACAGTGTGGCACACCCTCAGCACTGACCCTCTGACAGTGCCCACTCCCTCAGCACTGACCATCCGACAGTGCCCACTCCCTCAGCACTGACCCTCTGACAGTGCCCACTCCCTCAGCACTGACCCTGTGTGAAAGCCCTGTTTCTCTCTGCGCTGGGTTTTAGCAGCTGATGGTGTGTGTCTCTGTTTTTATCTGCACACAGAGTAGCCGTGCTGATTATTATCTTACTGTGGTTGAAGCAAACCCGGGAGAACACAGCTCAGTGCAATGTTGGTTTCCGATATCTGAAAGATGAGAAAGTCGTTCCGACCTTCAAATGACTCACTCAGACTGACCAGGGAACCTCAAACTGCAAACACGTCCAATAATCCCGCAATCCTCAGGATTACTGACTGAATTATAAATAAATTCACAGACTTGCACTCAGCAAAGATTAAAATAAACATTTATTTGTGAAATTTACAATGCAGTGTTTGCATGATTTCATTCCCTTCAGCCAGAGACTCCTTTACCAGACTCCCGTGATCCAGCACTCTCTGAGATCTCCTACTGCAGCTTTCAATTCAGCCTCAGAGGGTCTGCACCTCTGATCTGTGTGTGCCTCAGTCCCTCCCATCGGAGAGACTGGGCTCACTCTCCCTCGGGTCTGGGAGGGACTGGGGCTCACTCTCCCTCGGGTCTGGGAGGGACTTCGGGTCTGGGAGGGACTGGGGCTCACTCTCCCTCGGGTCTGGGAGGGACTGGGGCTCACTCTCTCTCGGGTCTGGGAGGGACTGGGGCTCACTCTCCCTCAGGTCTGGGAGGGACTGCGGCTCACTCTCCCTCGAGTCTGGGAGGGACTGGGGCTCACTCTCCCTCGAGTCTGGGAGGGACTGGGGCTCACTCTCCCTCAGGTCTGGGAGGGACTGGGGCTCACTCTCCCTCAAGTCTGGGAGGGACTGGGGCTCACTCTCCCTCAGGTCTGGGAGGCACTGGGGCTCACTCTCACTCAGGTCTGGCAGGCACTGGGGCTCACTCTCCCTCGAGTCTGGGAGGGTCTGGGGCTCACTCTCCCTCGAATCTGGGAGGGATTGGGGCTCACTCTCCCTCAAGTCTGGGAGGCACTGGGGCTCACTCTCCCTCAGGTCTGGGAGGCACTGGGGCTCACTCTCCCTCGAGTCTGGGAGGGACTGGGGCTCACTCTCCCTCGAGTCTGGGAGGGACTGGGCTCACTCTCCCTCGGGTCTGGGAGGGACTGGGGCTCACTCTCCCTCAGGTCTGGGAGGGATTGGGGCTCACGCTCCCTCGAGTCTGGGAGACGGAGGGACTGGGGCTCACTCTCCCTCAAGTCTGGGAGGGACTGGGGCTCACTCTCCCTCGAGTCTGGGAGAGGGAGGGACTGGGGCTCACTCTCCCTCGAGTCTGGGAGATGGAGGGACTGGGGCTCACTCTCCCTCGAGTCTGGGAGGGACTGGGGCTCACTCTCCCTCGAGTCTGGGAGATGGAGGGACTGGGCTCACTCTCCCTTGAGTCTGGGAGTGACTGGGGCTCACTCCTTCTCGAGTCTGGGAGGGACTGGGGCTCACTCTCCCTCGGGTCTGGGAGGCGGAGGGACTGGGCTCACTCTCCCTTGAGTCTGGGAGGGACTGGGGCTCACTCTCCCTCGAGTCTGGGAGACGGAGGGACTGGGCTCACTCTCCCTTGAGTCTGGGAGACGGAGGGACTGGGCTCACTCTCCCTCGGGTCTGGGAGGGACTGGGGCTCACGCTCCCTCGAGTCTGGGAGACGGAGGGACTGGGGCTCACTCTCCCTCGGGTCTGGGAGGGACTGGGGCTCACTCTCTCTCGAGTTTGGGAGGAACTGGGGCTCACTCTCCCTCGAGTCTGGGAGGGACTGGGGCTCACTCTCCCTCGAGTCTGGGAGACGGAGGGACTGGGTTCACTCTCCCTCGAGTCTGGGAGACGGAGGGACTGGGCTCACTCTCCCTCGAGTCTGGGAGGGACTGGGGCTCACTCTCCCTCGAGTCTGGGAGGGACTGGGGCTCACTCTCCCTCAAGTCTGGGAGATGGAGGGACTGGGCTCACTCTCCCTCAAGTCTGGGAGGGACTGGGGCTCACTCTCCCTCGAGTCTGTGAGACGGAGAGACTGGGGCTCACTCTCCCTCGAGTCTGGGAGGGACTGGGGCTCACTCTCCCTCGAGTCTGGGAGAGGGAGGGACTGGGGCTCCCTCTCCCTCGAGTCTGGGAGACGGAGGGACTGGGCTCACTCTCCCTCGAGTCTGGGAGGGACTGGGGCTCACTCTCCCTCAAGTCTGGGACACGGAGGGACTAGGGCTCACTCTCCCTCGAGTCTGGGAGAGGGAGGGACTGGGGCTCACTCTCCCTCGTGTCTGGGAGAGGGTGGGATTGGGCTCACTCTCCCTCGGTTCTGGGAGGGTCTGGGCTCACTCTCACTTGGGTCTGGGAGACAGAGGGACTGGGCTCACTCTTCCTTGAGCCTGGGAGATGGAATAGGGAGCTGAATGGCCTCCTGTTCCTGTGTAACAGGCTGGAGGAGGAGGGGCTGAATGGCCTTCTGTTCCAGTGTAACAGGCTGGAGGAGGAGGGGCTGAGTGGCCTTCTGTTCCAGTGTAACAGGCTGGAGGAGGAGGGGCTGAATGGCCTTCTGTTCCAGTGTAACGGGCTGGAGGAGGGGGAGGGCCTGAATGGCCTCCTGTTCCAGTGTAACGGGCTGGAGGAGGCAGGAGGGGCTAACGGGCCTCCTGTTCCTGTGTAACAGGCTGGAGGAGGAGGGGCTGAATGGCCTCCTGTTCCTGTGTAACAGGCTGGAGGAGGGGGAGGGCCTGAATGGCCTCCTGTTCCAGTGTAACGGGCTGGAGGAGGGGGAGGGGATGAATGGCCTCTTGTTCCTGTGTAACAGACTGGAAGAGGGAGGAGGGGATGAATGGCCTCCTGTTCCTGTGTAACAGGCTGGAAGAGGGAGGAGGGGATGAATGGCCTCTTGTTCCTGTGTAACAGGCTGGAGGAGGGAGGAGGGCTGAACGGTCTCCTGTTCCTACCTGACTGGTTTAGAATGGAATCACAGTGGGATAGAGGGAGAGAACTCGGTCCCGGCCGAGCACAGTGGAACATTTGCTGCTTTCCCAGTCTCCGTGCGGATTAACACCTTTCCCCGTTGGGCGTCTCCTTCCCCTCAGGGAGGACACGACAGGAACTTGGAGACGGCGTTGTGCAGCGGTTAATTAATCACTGCCTCAGGGCTCTCAGGGGGGTCGCAATCACACAGTCTCCATCCTGATCCTCATCAGCTCATCAAACCTTCCACTCATTAATACACCACTTACCGGAGAGAGAGTGGGGCAGAGAGGGAATGGGGTTAACCCCCTGCTGTCCCTGTCCCTGTCCCTGGGAGTGTTTGATGGGGGACAGTGTAGAGGGAGCTTTACTCTGTATCTAACCCCGTGCAGTCCCTGCCCCTGGGAGTGTTTGATGGGGGACAGTGTAGAGGGAGCTTTACTCTGTATCTAACCCCGTGCTATCCCTGTCCCTGTCCCTGGGAGTGTTTGATGGGGGACAGTGTAGAGGGAGCTTTACTCTGTATCTAACCCCGTGCTGTCCCTGTCCGTGGGAGTGTTTGATGGGGGGACAGTGTAGAGGGAGCTTTACTCCGTATCTAACCCCGTGCTGTCCCTGTCCGTGGGAGTGTTTGATGGGGGGACAGTGTAGAGGGAGCTTTACTCTGTATCTAACCCCGTGCAGTCCCTGTCC
>NW_025211029.1:8031-9025 GCF_004010195.1 Chiloscyllium plagiosum
CAGCAGTGTGTACCAGCTACAAGATACACTGCAGAAACTCACCAAAGACCCTCAGGCAGCACCTTCCAAACCCACGGCCACTTCCATCCAGAAGGACAAGGGGCAGCAGGTACATGGGACACCCCCCACCTGCAAGTTCCCCTCCCAGCCCCTCCCCATCCCGACTTGGAAATCTATCGGCCGTTCCTTCCTGGGTCAGAATCCTGGGATTCCCTCCCTCAGGGACATTGTGGGTCTCCCCTACAGCACATGGACTGCAGCGGGTCAAGGAGGCAGCTCACCCCCCACCTTCCCAAGGGGGGGGGCAACTAGGGACGGGGCGGGAAATACTGGGCCTTACTCTCAATGCTCAAATGTCATGAAGCTTTCAGTTTGGAACCAATGCAGAGATTAACTGGGAGCCCTTTCCTGCGGATAATTGGGCTGACTGGGAATCATTAAAGGAAAGCATTCAGATAGTCAAAAACATGTAATCAGGAGCCAGGGAGAAACCAGATTAGCAACCTCCTGAAAACCCATGACACGGTTGATGAGCATCTCCCAGTGTTTGAGGCGAGGAGATGTTGCTGGGGAAACCAGGTTGCTCAGCCCAGTAGCTGAGGAGGGTTGCTGTCATGTGTTTATTCCAGAGTAGACACACAGACACACGCACACATCATCGCTGGGACCAGGGACTGAACAAAGAGCTTATCCCACAACCACCCTCTCCCCTGACCCCTCACAAATCTCCAACACAAAATTCCTGACCATCTCCCATCTTCCGGACCATGGGATCTGGGTCCTCAGCAGCTCAACTGAAAGCCATTCACCTCGACGTTAATGGGAAGATACAGAAGGTGAGTCGGTCCTATGTTCCATCTCCCTGTGTGTGTGTCTCTCTCTCTTATTGTGGGTGTGTGAGTGTGTGTGTATGTGTAAGTGTGTGTGTGTCTGTGTGTGTGTGAGTGTGAGTGTGTGCGTGAGCGTGTGTGAGTGTGTGCGTGAGCGTGTGTGA
>NW_025211029.1:12376-19584 GCF_004010195.1 Chiloscyllium plagiosum
GAGGAGAAAGTGAGGTCTGCAGATGCTGGAGATCAAAGTTGAAATTTTATTGCTCAAACAGCACAGCAGGTCAGGCAGCATCCAGGGAACAGGAGATTCGACGTTTCGGGCACAGGCCCTTCTTCAGGGAAGAAGGGCCTGTGCCCGAAACGTCGAATCTCCTGTTCCCTGGATGCTGCCTGACCTGCTGTGCTGTTTGAGCAATAAAATTTCAACTTTGATCTCCAGCATCTGCAGACCTCACTTTCTCCTCCCTTACCCACCTCAGTCTGGTGACTTACCCCATCCCTCTCCTCTCCAAACTCTGTGTCTCGTCTCTCTCTCTTCCCTCCCCCTCCCCACCCCCCAAACCTCCTCTTTGTGCCTGATCAGCTTTTTTTTTTGGGTTGCTGTTCCAGGTCATCGACTCGGTTCCCACATCAAAGACGCAAGAAGAGGAAGGAAACTGATGATGCTGCTTATGAGGGAGCTCACCAGAGGCCAAGTACGCTTTAATCCGGAGCATCGAGTCTAGGGTGGAGTGAGATTTAATCTGGAGCAGGGAGACTGGGGCTGCAGTGGGAATTAATCTGGAGCAGGGAGACTGGGACAACAGGGGAATTAATCTGGAGCAGGGAGACTGGGAGTGAATGGGATTTAATCTGGAGCGTGTACCCAGTGTGAATTAAGGATGTCTGTAATTCAAGGCTGGAAAGAGATGTAATGCATTGTAATATGTAGGAGTTGACATGGTGATTGTTATTTGGGATTCTGTGTTGACAGGAAGAGAGAGGGAGGTAAAATGTGTTTTCACATGGGGCTGTGCTGGGATGGTGTGAAACGAGCTGGATGAGAGTGTGTCATTGATAGGGTTATGCTGGCTTGGCCTTAAATGAGGCGCTGTCATGGAGACATGCTGTCTTCAGATTCAGGTCTGTCAGGGAGAGAGGTTGTCTGCTGATGTTCTCTTGTCTCTCAGGGACTGAGATTTTGTGCTGTGTTTCTGCAGACGCCTATACCATGAAGCTGTTTGACCGGAGCGTTGATCTGGCTCAGTTTAATGAGAACACCCCTCTGTACCCCATCTGCCGATCCTGGATGAGGAACAAGCCCAGTCTCCGTGAGGGAGCTCGCAGCCCAACCCCCCAGCCACCAGTCGCACTCGAGGATGAGGAGGTGAGGGGGCACTCTCCCATCAATCACAGGTGTCTTCAGGATCTCTATCAGGGTAGATTAGGGTGCACCAGGACATGGGGAGTTCTGAAAGTCATGCAATAGAGTTCACTTTTCGATCTTTGTATGTGGCCATACGGATAATGCTTACTTAACCCAAGTTTTAGCTGCAGTCCACGTGCTGTAGGGTAGACCCACAATGTCTCTGAGGGAGGGAATCCCAGGATTCTGACCCAGGAAGGAACGGCCGATAGATTTCCAAGTCGGGATGGTGAGGGGCTCAGAGGGGAACTTGCGGGGGGGTGGGGGATGTTCCCTTGTCCTTCTAGATGGAAGTGGCCATGGGTTTGGAAGGTGCTGCCTCAGGGTCTTTGGTGAGTTTCTGCAGTGCATCTTGTAGCTGGTATACACTGCTGTTACTGAGCGTTGGTGGGGCGGGGGTGGGATGGCACACACTGCTGTTACTGAGGTTCGGTGGGGAGGGAGGGAGCGAGGGGATGTTTGTGGGTGTGGGGGCTGCTTTCCCCCTGGATGGTGTCGAGCTTCTCGAGTGTTGTTGGAGCTGCCCCCACCCAGGGGCAAGTGGGGAGTATTCCCTCACCCTCCTGCCTTGGGCCTTGTCGATGGTGGGACAGGCTTTGGGGGGAGTCAGGAGGGGAGTTACTCGCTGCAGGATTCCCAGCCTCTGACCTGCTCTTGGAGCCGCTGGGTTGATGTGGTGGGTCTAGTTGGGTTTATGGTCAATGGTAACCCCCAGGATGTTGAGAGTGGGGGAATTCAGTGATGGGAACACCATTGAATGTTAATGAGTGGTGGTTCGACTGCCTCTTATTGGAGATGGTCATGTGAATGTTACTTGCCACGTCTCAGCTCGCGGTGCAGGATGTTATGAGGCAGAGTAATGGACTGACTGTCTTCACAGTAAGGGATTGGATTTCAGATATCGAGATGTTACTCTGCAATATATTTTGAGCTTTGTTGAGACCGTATGTCCTATTACCTCCGGATGAGGTCAGGGATGGTTTTCCCCTGTGGTTGGTTCCCTCTCGACCTGCCGCAGACCCAGTCTCACAGCGATGTCCTTCAGGACCTGACCAGCTCCATCAGTAACGCTGCGTCTGAGCCACTCTCGATGGTGGGACATTGAAATCACCCACACCCAGAGTACGTTCTGTGCCCTGGCCAGCCTCAGTGCTTCCTCCAAGTGTTGGTCAACATGGAGGAGGATAGATTTATCAGCCGAGGGAGGCCCTGATGTGGTGATCAGCAGGAGGTTCCCTTGCCCGTGTTTAACCTGAAGCCACGCCCCTGCATGGGGTCTGGAGCCAATGTTGAGGACTCCCAGGGCCACTCCCTCCTGACTGCACAGCCCCCTTTAACGATGTTGGCATTAGCGCCCAGACGTTAGTGAGGGGGACCATCAGACAGGGCTGTATCTGATGGTGTCTTTTCCAAGTGCCTAAGTCGATGTGGGGTAACCCATCTGGTTTAATTTCTTTTTGACTTCTTCTGTCGTAACTGGTACAAATCTCGCCAGAGGACAGTTGAGAGTCACATGTGGGCCAGCCTGTGTAAGGGTGGCAGATTTCCCTGCCTGTGGGAAGGATTCTGTCCACATAAGAAACTGCAGAGATTCACGTGCACAGCCCAGACAGTCCCATAAACCAACCAGATCCATCCATGGACTTCACCTACATTTCTCACTGACTCAGAGAGGCTGCCAACATTATCAAAGACCTCTCCCACCCTGGCAATAATCTCTTCCGGCAGGCGGAAGACATCGAAGATTAGACACATGTCCCAGTGAATCCAAGAACAGCTACTTCCCAGTCGTTGTTAGTCTCCTGAACCGACTTTCAAATTTCAAGTCGAGAGAATGGTGCTGGAAAAGCACAGCAGGTCAGGCAGCATCCGAGGAGCAGGGAAATCGACGTTTCGGGCATAAGCCCTTCATCAGGAATGAGGCTGGGAGCCTCTGGGGTGGAGAGATAAATGGGAAGTGGGTGGGGGTTTTACATTACATTACAGTGTGGAAACAGGCCCTTCGGCCCAACAAGTCCACACCGACCCGCCGAAGTCAACCCACCCATACCCCTACATTTACCCCTTACCTAACACTACGGGCAATTTAGCATGGCCAATTCACCTGACCTGCACATCTTTGGACTGTGGGAGGAAACCGGAGCACCCGGAGGAAATCCACGCAGACACGGGGAGAACGTGCAAACTCCACACAGTCAGTCGCCTGAGGCGGGAATTGAACCCGGGTCTCTGGCGCTGTGAGGCAGCAGTGCTAACCACTGTGCCACCGTGGGGAGGAGGGAGCTGAGAGAGAGGAATAGGTGAATGGGGGGTGGGGGTAAAGGTGATAGGTCAGAGGGGAGGCTGGAGTGGATAGGTGGGAAGGGAGATGGACAGGTGGGATAGGTCATGAGGGCACTGCTGAGCTGGAAGGTTGGAACTGGGATAAGGTGGAGGGTGGAAAATGAGGAAACCGGTGAAATCCACATTTGTGCCATGGGGTTGGAGGGTCCCGAGGCGGAAGATGAGGCTTTCTCCTTCCAGGCGTCAGTTGGATGTGGCAATGAACGAGGCCGAGGACCTGCATATCCTTGGTGTAGTGGGAGGGGGAGTTGAAGTGGTTGGCCACGAGGCGATGCAGGTGTCCTGGAGATGTTCTCTGAAGCGCACTGTGAGTAAGCGTTTTGTCTCTCTAATGTAGAGGAGACTGCATTGGGAGCAATGGATACAGTAAATGACGTGTGGATGTGCAGGTGAAACTTTGATGGATGTGGAAGTCTTCTTTGGGGCCTTGGACAGAGGTGAGGGAGAGGTGTGGGCGCAGGTTTTGCAATTTCGCAGGTGGCAGGGGAAGGTGCCAAGAGGAGAGGGTGGGTTGTTGGGGGGGGCAGTGGTCCTGATGAGGTAGTCGCAGAAGGAACGGTCTTTACGGAAAGTGGATGGGGTGGGGAGGGAAATATATCTCGTGAAGGAGGCCCAGGACCTCCATGTCCTCGGCAGAGTGAGTTGATCTCACTTGGTGTGCACCTTCCCTGCAGGCGTCATCCCCGCTCTGTCCTATCGCCGTGCGGTCTTTGTATGGTCTGATCTGTCTATACTGCACAGGAAACAAAACTCTTCACAGTACTTAGGGAACACGTGATAATCATAAATCAAATCAAATTGTTGTGGGGAAAATCGCCAGCCTTGGAGTCAGAGTCGGGGTTCAGCGACAGAATTTATTGCACAAGGAAATACTGGAACTCCAGGGAGAGAGACACCAACAGCAGGGTGGGGGGTCAGCTGCAAGTCTTCTCTCAATCAGGAGTACATGGCAACATACTTTCATACAGTTTGTGATATAATGGGTCAGGGATGTGGTTATAGTCTCGGTAACATAGTTTGTTTATTATAAACATTACAGAATCGCTGATAGTTTCGGTTCAGTCATTGGCAGTTCCAGCGCAGCCTCTGTTTATTTCAGCGCAGACATTGTCGGTTTCCATGTCAGACATTGTCGGTTTCCATGTCTGTGCGGACATCCACTAATCGCTCTTGCTGAGAAAGATGGTTACTGCAGCCCTGGCTATTAGCACTTTGTATTGAGTCCGTATCAAAGTGTTAGCATTTCTACCAAAGATGGACCCAGATACTTCGGCAGGCAGTATACACTACACATGTATATTCTCTCTCTCTCCACATTGTGGTCCGGCGGCCATCTTGTGTGTCTAAGTGGCCAACTGATGGCTCAGCGGCCATTTTGTGTGTCCGTGCACTTGGTGTCACCGTGCCCCGTACCATCTCCCACTTCAAAATCAAATCAAATCCCCACGAGTGGAACAGGTCAGGTGTTGATATAAAAAAAAACTCCAAAGTTATATGAAGGCTGCTCATTTGAATTTTAATTCAAGGTTTTCATAAAGAATTCTGATTCGACCAGACCTTGTGAAACCGGCTCCCAGCAGCAGTATGTGGGGACACTGGCGAGGTCACTGTGTCATTAGCCAAGCTTAGAGTGGTGCTGGTAAAGCACAGCAGGTCAGGCAGCATCCGAGGAGCAGGAACATCGATGTTTCGGGCAAAAGCCCTTCATCAGGAATTCCTCTAGTCTCGACTCTGACCTGCAGCATCTGCAGGGCCCACTTTCGCCTCCTGTATCATGACCTTACCCTGAATGTGACATCTTGTTGGAGCAGCTGTTGACGTCTTTCTGTTAGAAGATCACCCTCACTCACCCCCCCACCCAACCCCACTCCTGCCCCACCCTTCCCACTGGCCAGCCCAACGTCACAGCAGCACTTCCACTGGGTCAAAGGGCTGGTGAACCGTGGGGTGCGTCCCCTTTCAGGCTTTAAGTCAATCCTCAGTGTAACTGCTCAAGGATTCAGCACCAGAGGGAATGGACAGCTCCCCCGAGTGGTCAGTTACTGAGAGCTGAAGCTGGACACTCGGTTTGTGTGTCGCAGTCACTGCGGGCGGCACGGTGGCACAGTGGTCAGCACTGCTGCCTCACAGCGCCAGAGACCCGGGTTCAATTCCCGCCTCAGGCGACTGACTGTGTGGGAGGAAACCGGAGCACCCGGAGGAAACCCACGCAGACACGGGGAGAATGTACAAACCCCACACAGACAGTCGCCCGAGGGTGGGATCGAACCGGGGTCCCTAGTCCTTTAGGGCAGCAGTGCTAACCACTGAGCCACGTGGCTTGGTTGGTGCTGCTTGGTTGGTGCTGGGAAAGTACAGCAGGTCAGGCAAAAGCCAATTCTGTTGACCGATGTGGATGTGAGAGAACTCCACTCAACGACAGCTTTGGGGTTGGTTGATCGGAAGGAGACCAGTTCTCAGCCTCGGTCAGGAGGTCCGAGGGTAAACCATCGAGCTGTGTGTCTCTCTATCTCTCCACCTGTCCCTCCCGGATGTCAAAGGTTAACAGCAAATCCAGCTCCTCCTCAATCCTCTCATCCACCTTTCCCTGCAATCTCCATTCTCCCGGTCGAGGGTGTAGGAAACGTCCAGGGTTTTCAATGCTTCAATACTCAGCCCAAAGAGTGAACTCTGGGGCAAACAACTCTGATAGCGTCAGTGAGGAATGGAAAATAGTTTGAGCGAAACTGGAAGAGATCAACGAGATACCCCTCCCCAAACCCTGTCCTGTGAGTTGGTGCTACTGAACTGTGTAACCCCTGCTTTAGGTTTCCCACAAAGTCCATGTCTCAATGTGTGTTTGTAAACACCTCCCTCTCTGAAGATGATATGAAGAGGAAGGTTAATTAGTGACTTGAGGAATGTTTACAAATGCAAGCATCACGCCCTTGTACGACATATTCCAGAACATTCCAGGAGGGGGTCCCTTTTGATGGGATCTCAGTGCACCTGAGACAGTTCAACAAACCTCTCCGTTCTGTCAACACATTTGGACACTTCATCCCTCAGAAAGCAGCTAATCCTTGAATTGCCTCTTTAAAATGTCGATCAAAATGCACAGTCAGTGCCTATAGCGGATATAAAACCGATTGTCGAATTTGAGGCTGAGCTGGGCATTTGTAATAACCTCAGCCGTACTATCCATCAAAGCAGGTTGGCCACAAAAGGATCTTCTCACACTGCAGCACGAGATCTACGTTTATTCAGGGCTACACCAGATGGCCTGTCAATCGGTCTGACAGAGACAGTTCCTTCATTTGGACTGACAGCCTCAATGAGCGACCCAACGTTACGTTTGTTTGGTTTCGTTGTAGGTGATCTTCAGTTGCCTTTCAAGCCGCTCCGATATCCGGGAAACCATCTCTGTAGCAGCCGGGGCCTTCAGGTCAGTCTCTGCAACTTCACCACTTGCTCAAAGTCTCCAAGCTCCCACATTGATGGTGTTACTGTGAAATATCTCAGGGAACCTCACCTCCCTATCTCGTTCGCATCCAACAACCCCTACAACCCCTCCCTATCTCTGTAACCCTCTCCAACCCCTACATCCCCTCCCTATCTCTGTAACCCTCTCCAACCCCTACATCCCCTCCCTATCTCTGTAACCCCCTCCAGCCCCTACACCCCCTCCCTAA
>NW_025211029.1:19990-21385 GCF_004010195.1 Chiloscyllium plagiosum
GGTCAGTGCTGAGGGAGTGGGCACTGTCGGAGGGTCAGTGCTGAGGGAGTGGGCACTGTCGGAGGGTCAGTGCTGAGGGAGTGGGGCACTGTCGGAGGGTCAGTGCTGAGGGAGTGTTGAAAGGTGCTAACTAAATGCATGTGTGCCTGTGGTTGTTTTGTGCAGAGGGGAGCCAGTGGTTTTATTCGATCCAGTTGGCAAACTGATTGGGATAGACCCTGAGATGCCAGAGAACAGCGACAGGTAACACAGTGGGCCAGCGTCCGCCTGGACAGTCAGTGTGTCTGTGACACACACAGCGAGATGGGGGGAGGGAAAGGCCTCACCGTATTATCTCTCACACACCTGAGTACACAGTGGGATCCCACAGAGATTGTGTGGCAACATACAGGTGTGTGATCGCAGTAGTCAGATTTGCAGGAGGCCATTCAGCCCCTCAAACCTGCTCCCCATTCAATAATAACATTACTGATCTGTTTCATATTCCACATTTCCCAATTTTCCCCAATAATTTTGATTCCCTGCTTTTTCCGATGATATATACCACTGTATTGAAAATATTCCACAGCCCCAAACCCATTGCCTGCAGAGGCAGATTCCCACACCCCTCTGCGAGACAGCGAAACCGCCTCATCTCTGTCCTGAAAGAGCTCCCCGGGATTTTAACACAGAGCAGGCTATTCCCAGATCCACCCACAAGAGGACGCGGGTCCTGTTCCCATCCGCCTTGACGAAGGGCTCAGTGTCGTCTCCACTTCAGTCAGATCCCCCCCCCACACTGCCCAACCTCTCCAGTGAACAGAAGCCCAGTCTGTCTAACCTTCCCTCGGAAGTCAACTCACTCATTCCGACGTATTTACCTCCTCAAATACAAAGACCCAAACTGCGCACCGTATTTGGGATGGGACCAGAGAGGTTTACGATACCTGGTGGGCACTGATGTGTTGGACCGAAGGGTTAGTTTCTGTGTTGTACATCTCTATAACTCCTGTCAAAATCTTGACAACTTTAACTCGATCACCCCTTAACCATCTAAATTCGAGAGAAAACATGTCTCTCGCCTCTCATTGTAACTTAATCCCTGAAATGTAGGTGTCACTAACTGTACCTTTTCCTGAGCTTGAAACATTAGCCTCAGACCCAACCCTCTCACACTCAATTTGAATCTAAGATTCAATCATGTTTCGATCGCTGTTGCCAAAAGGTGTGCTGACTCATTAATTCACTCATAAGACAGCCACGTCATACAAAGCTGGGCTGGACGGAGGAAGGCATCGGAAATGCTGGAGAAACTCAGCAGATCAGGCAGGATCAGCAGCAAGAGGGAGAAAGCTGAATTAACACTCAGTTCTCCGGAGCGCATCTGGATTGGCAAAGTCACTGATGGGGGGGGGA
>NW_025211030.1:0-4516 GCF_004010195.1 Chiloscyllium plagiosum
CTGTGTGGAGTTTGCACATTCTTCCCGTGTTTGCTTGGGTTTCCTCGGGGTGCTCCGGTTTCCTCCTACAATCCAAAGATGTGAAGGTTAGGTGAATTGGCCATGCTAAATTGTCCCTAATATCCAGGGATGTGTAAGTTAGGTGCATTAGTCAGGGGTAAATGTAGAGTAATAGGGTAGGGAAATGGGTCTGGGTATAGAGCTGTTGGGCCAAAGGGCCTGTTTCCACACTGTAAAAGATCCTCAGACATCACCTTCCAAACCTGCGGCCACTTCCATCTTGAAGGACAAGGGCAGCAGATACATGGGAACACCATCCCCTTCAAATTCCCCTCCCAGCCCCTCACCATCCTGACTTGGAAATATATCGCCGTTCCTTCAGTGTCACTGGGTCAGAATCCTGGAATTCCCCCCCTAAGGGCATTGTGGGTCTACCCACAGCACATGGACTGCAGCGGTTCAAGAAGGCAGCTCACCCCCACCTTCTCAAGGGGCAACTAGGGACGGGCAATAAATGCAATAAGTAAATAAAAAAGAATGTAAAAGTCAGAAATGAGGGACTCTCTGTTCTGCTCTTCATGAGAACTAGCATGGATACAAAGGGATGAATGGCCTCCTGTTGCGTTGCAGCCATTCCCTGATTGTGTGAGTCTGCGGTAATCTGGTCATTATCCATGTGTGTTTCCAGTCACTTGCTGTGTGCAGATGGTCTGTTGTTTCTCCTGTTTTCTGAATGACCTTGGCTCTGAGCTTGTTGTCAAAGCCTTGCTTTGGAGATCCAGGTCTTTCCTCTGTGTGTGAGGAGCTTCCTTGCAGCATGCAATGACTCAGCTTAGGAAATAATCTGAACAGGCCTCAGTACTCTCAGTCTCTTGGGGGTGCGGGAGGGATTTTATTGGTGTTCCTAATGATTGTTCGGGGGTTCCCCATTTATGGATTCGAGGTGAGGGGATGATTGGAGTTGGCTGTGTTTCCTTCTCCCCCAATCTGTCCTCACTCCCGCACTGCCCAACCCCCGACTCTGTCATCCCTCCATTCTGCCCCCTCCCCATTCTTTCCAACCCTCCCGTCTGCCCATCCCCCCACTCTGTCCAGCTGCTCTCATTGGTCAAGTTCCCAATGGGCCTTTCGGGAGAAATGAGTCAGGATCATGGGACAGTCAGTGAGCAGTTATCCCGTATTCCAGCTGGACACAGGTGAGAAAAGAAAGAGTTGCGTTTATTAGATTAGATTACTTACAGTGTGGAAACAGGCCCTTCGGCCCAACAAGTCCACACCGACCCTTCGAAGGGCAACCCACCCAGACCCATTCCCCTACATTTACCCCTTCACCTAACACTACGGGCAATTTAGCATGGCCAATTCACCTAACCTGCACATCTTTGGACTGTGGGAGGAAACTGGAGCACCCGGAGGAAACCCACGCAGACACGGGGAGAATGTGCAAACTCCACACAGAGAGTCGCCTGAGGCGGGAATTGAACCTGGGTCCCTGGTGCTGTGAGGCAGCAGTGCTAACCACTGAGCCACCATGCTGCCTTTCACCATCCCTGGATGGCCCAAAGCACCTCATAATCACTGGGTTACTCTCTGGGGTGTAGTATCCATTGTAATGTAATGTAGTTGGCGTAGTGATCACCTTTAATATCGGGGTAAAGGAATGTGGTGGGAACAGACTTGCTTACTTTTTGTTTAACTTTCTCAGAGGAGCTCTGCCTCGACCCAATCTGTCTCCTCCCACCTTGAAATCCGGTTCTGGGACTGGAGCAGATTCCAGTCTCACCCATTTCTCTCCCTCTCCCTCTCTCTCTCTCTCTCTCTCTCTCTCTGTCTGTCGTTCAGTGCCTGAGGCTACAAGATTCTCTCAAAGTGCCTTCACTCTGTGGCTGCGTTGTGGGTTAAACAGAGTGGGTTGCTATTTAAGTCAGGGCAACCACATCATTCACCCTGACATACCTGTCCCAGAGAGAGCTGGCAAATTGCCAGCAATTTCTCGCTCCGGGAGTCAACTTAAGAAACCATTGACTTTACAAGGATTTTTCTCTGTGTGTGTGTGTATGTGTGTGTGGAACAGAGTTTCTATGGAACCAGGAAACGACTGAGGTTAGTCAAAAGCACTTCATCCTGGTGTTGTCTCTTCAATTACGTGTTACTTAACATTTCTTACATTTGTGGATCCCAGTTAATGCTTTTTGTCTCTCTCTCTCTCTCTTTCTCTAACCCCCCCCACCTTCCCTCCCACTCTTTCTCTTCAGTTTGCAAACTGACATGTCACAAGAAATGTGAAGAGAAGGTAAGACCTGTTTGCTGCATTCCACACTCGTGTTTCTGGTTAGCTGGCACTATGGGCTATTGCTGGGGGGTACTGAATGTCAAGGGGGTGTTGGCAGAGTTGGTGGGGGGGGGGTGGGGGGGGAGTTTGCTGGTGGGAGACGTTAATTGGAGTTGGGTCTTGTCGGACGAATGCTGGGAAGAATCTGTTCGACACCCTGCAGACTCATTCTTCAGATCATAATTATAACGTTAAAAATATTTGGAGTTGAAAGGGCCCTGACAGAGTTCTGGAAAACTCCCTCGGAGCGTCAGTGCTCCTACTGCATTTCCAAAGTCAGTTAAAAAAATATTGGACGCGGCCAAGTAAACATCCTGAGGCGGTCTGCAGGGTTGGCATATATCTTGCGGATTGGAATACCGCAGACAGGCAGCGATGTCCTGACTAGGGGAAGGTCTCCCATCGAGAGAAGCAGGGCTAAGAGCTGGGCCCCAGCACCCAAGGGAGGGGTTCTTGGCCTTGGAGAGTGTCCTCAGCGGAGACACCAGAAACAAATCCTGGGTTGGAAGGAGTTAATGGAGGAGGCTGGGTTGCAGAGACTTGGCTTGTGTTTCCCTGGATTCAGACGGTTTGTAGAGTCGTCTAATTGAGGTGCTCACGATGATGAAAGGATTTAATACGGTCATTAGAATGAAAGCAATTCCTCGTATTTGGGTAATCAAGACAAGCAGACAGAATCCAGCAATTGGAATCAAAGCATTGAGGAAGCAGGAGAGAAGCAAGGGAACAGTTCCTGGGACAGATAGAATATTTGAGCTTTTAGGATTGAGAGTAATAGATTTTTGGAGGATCAGCCCAGGGAAAGGGAGTTGAAGAGTATATCAGATCTAAAATCTGAACACTAAATGACAGCACAGTCTCAAGGGGCAGAATGGCCTACTCCTGTTGCTATGTTCACTTTCAAACAGGAAACTGCTCTGAACGTTGTCATGGAAATTGGTCCCAGGGAGACGGAGGAGGGAAGTACCACAGGGTCCTGGGGCTGACACTGAGTTCACTCGGACAGGGGGCTGCAGTTTCTCAGGAAATATGATTCAAATTCCGCGCAGCAGTGCGAAGCTGACAATTTGGTTTAAATAAAAAGAAGACACATCATGAAACGTTCATCGACGCCTTCGGGATATTTAGAGGAAATGCATTCTTTACAAAACTAGAGTGGGGCGGACCCACTGAAATGTGAGCCGATCCAACTGCCAGGGCTATTGCACTGTCAGAGGGTCAGTGCTGAGGGAGTGCCGCACTGTCAGAGGGTCAGTGCTGAGGGAGTGCCGCACTGTCAGAGGGTCAGTACTGAGGGAGTGCCGAACTGTCGGAGGGTCAGTGCTGAGGGAGTGCTGCACTGTCGGAAGGTCAGTATTGAGGGAGTGCCGCACTGTCAGAGGGTCAGTACTGAGGGAGTGCCGACCTGTCGGAGGGTCAGTACAGAGGGAGTGCCGCAGTGTCGGAGGATCAGTACTGAGGGAGTGCCGCACTGTCGGAGGGTCAGTACTGAGGGAGTGCTGCACTGTCAGAGGGACAGTGCTGAGGTAGTGCTGCACTGTCAGAGGGTCAGTACTGAGGGAGCGCCGCACTGTCGTAGGGTCAGTGCTGAGGGAGTGCCGCACTGTCGGAGGGTCAGTACTGAGGGATTGGCGCACTGTCGGAGGGTCAGTACTGAGGGAGTGCTGCACTGTCGGAAGGTCAGTATTGAGGGAGTGCCACACTGTCGGAGGGTCCGTACTGAGGCAGTGCCGCACTGTTGGAGGGTCAGTACTGAGGGAGTGCCGCACTGTCAGAGGGTCAGTACTGAGGGAGTGCCGCACTGTCAGATGGTCAGTGCTGAGGGTGTAGGCACTGCCAGAGGGTCAGTGCTCAGGGAGTGGGCACTATTTGAGGGTCAGTGTTGAGGGAGTGGGCACTGTCAGAGGGTCAGTACTGAGGGAGTGTCGCACTGTCAGATGTGCAGTACTGAGGGAGTGCCGCACTGTCTGAGGGTCAGTACTGAGGGAGTGCCGCACTGTCGGAGGGTCAGTACTGAGGGAGTGCCACACTGTCGGAGGGTCAGTGCTGAGGGAGTGCCGCACTGTCAGATGGTCAGTGCTGAGGGAGTGGGCACTGTCAGAAGTTCAGGGCTGAAGGAGTGGGCAGCGTGGAGGGTCAGTGCTGAGGGAGTGGGCACTGTCGGAGGGTCAGTGCTGAGGGAGC
>NW_025211030.1:10747-13211 GCF_004010195.1 Chiloscyllium plagiosum
AGGTTGACAGGGTTGTTAAGAAGGCATACAGTGTTTTAGCTTTTATTAATAGTGGGATCGAGTTCCGGAACCATGAGGTTATGCTACAGCTGTACAAAACTCTGGTGCGGCCACACTTGGAGTACTGTGTACAATTCTGGTCACCACATTATAAGAAGGATGTGGAAGCTTTGGAAAGGGTGTAGAGGAGATTTACTAGGATGTTGCCTGGTATGGAGGGGAGGTCTTATGACGAATGGCTGAGGGAACTGAGTCTGTTTTTGTTGGAGAGAACAAGGTTGAGAGGTGACTTAATAGAGACATATAAGATAATCAGAGGGTTAGATAGAGTGGACAGGGAGAGCCTTTGTCCAAGTATGGTGACTGCAAACACAAGGGGGAATAGCTTTAAATTGAGGGGTGATAGATATAGGACAGATGTCAGAGGTAATTTCTTTCCTCAGAGAGTAGTAAGGGTATGGAATGCTTTGCCTGCAACGGTAGTAGATTCGCCAACTTTAAGTACATTTAAGTCGTCATTGGACAAGCATATGGACGAACATGGAATAGTGTAGGTGAGATGGGCTTCAGATTGGTATGACAGGGCGGCGCAACATCGAGGGCCGAAGGGCCTGTACTGCGCTGTAATGTTCTATGTTCTGTGTTTATCTCTGTGCAATTTGACTGCTGGATCTTCACAGAATCTGAAGCAAAATCAGAAGTTACTGTAAAAACTTAGCTGGCCTGCCCCTATTTGTGGAGAGAAAGCTGAGCTAATACTGAGGTTTTCCAGCAATTTCTGATTCCCAGCGTCTGCAGTCTTTGGATTTTTCTCTTTGTTGTTTTATCATCGCAGAGCCTCCCTTTGTGACAGTGCTGATGTTGTTCTCAGGCTAATACTCAAGAAATAAAGTCCTGCAACTCCAGGAGTTGTCACCTAAGTGAAAGATTTTGTTAAAAAAATTTCAGATTATCCAGTTTCCTTGTTTTTCAGCCCTAGGTTGATGGAAAGCACAGACCAGGTTTTGGTTTCTCAGAAGAGTAACTATGTAATATAAGTAAAGAGAGTCCAGCTGTGGGTAAATAATGACAACTCGTCAGAATATAATGCTATTAATTAAAACTGTTATCCCGTTTTCAACTCACCCTTACGCACAGATGCACAGGCAGGTGAGGATGGAGCAGTGCTCCAAAAACTTGTGATTTCAAATAAACCTCGTTGACTCTAACCTGGTGTCATGTGACCTCTGACCTTGTCCAACTCAGACCAACATTGGCATCATCACATCATGAGAAACAATCAGATGGCCATTGACAGGCAGTAGCCCTTTGTCATTGATAATGGGTCACCAGCCCACAGACCAATCCATTACTTGTCCGTTTGTCTTTACTTGAACACAGCCTTGACTCCAGCTCCTTCGCACCCTCTCCTCCTGCTGCTTGAACCAGGAGCTGTGTAAACAGTGCCTGCAATGAGTATCCAGTTACTTCTTTTCAATATCAAACCCTCAGTAATCCTTGATTTCTAAAACACTTCTCATTTCAGTCCATCTTTATAAATAATAAGGTATAGCAGCAGCATAATAAGTTGCATTTATGTAGCATCATTCGTGTAACTAAACATGTGACAACTTTGCAGTCATATTAGAATATTGTAACTGATATACAGAGATGTATTTTTCAGTGACAAGAAAAGGTCTGGTCAAGGGTATAGTTTAAAAATGTGTCTTAAATGAGGTAAAGGAATTTGAGATGTTTCAGAAGGGAATCTGGAACCGAAATGTAATTGATTGAACCAGATTGAGAATGGTTCGGTGTTCGCATGGCTGAACCTTGGAGGTTCACAGCTTAACTGATCCTGACTGAGTCTGCAGTGTCACTCTTCCAGCTGTTATTTGATCCCAGACTGAGCGCTGATCAGATACGAGGCCATTCTGACCTGGAGGATGGATTTGGCGGGTTTGACACAGTAATTATCCCCATTGGTGCAGCCCTCCCTCCCTGACACTGACTTACCTGATGAGGAAAGCAAGGCTTTTATGCATTAAAGTTTAGAAGACTGAAAGGTGACCTTATTGAAATATGGTGGATGCTAAAAGGATCTTCCTCCTTGTTCAAGAATATTGGGAGACAGTCCAAGACATTATTTCTCCCAGGAGTCATCATAGAACATAGAACAATACAGCCCAGAACAGGCCCTTCGGCCCACGATGTTGTGCCGAACATTTGTCCTAGCTTAAGCACCCATCCATGTACCTATCCAATTGCCACTTAAAGGTCACCAATGATTCTGACTCTGCCACTCCCACAGGCAGCGCATTCCATGCCCCCACCACTCTCTGGGTAAAGAACCCACCCCTGACATCTCCCCTATACCTTCCACCCTTCACCGTAAATTTATGTCCCCTTGTAACACTCGGTTGTACCCGGGGAAAAAGTGTCTGATTGTCTACTCTATCTATTCCCCTGATCATCTTATAAACCT
>NW_025211030.1:13380-17489 GCF_004010195.1 Chiloscyllium plagiosum
TATTCTGCATTCTTATTTGTTCTTCCAAAATGGACAACCTCACACTTGGCAGGGTTGAACTCCATCTGCCACTCCTCAGCCCAGCTCTGCATCATATCTAAGTCCCTTTGCAGCTGACAACAGCCCTCCTCACTATCCACAACTCCACCAATCTTCGTATCGTCTGCAAATTTACTGACCCACCCTTCGACTCCCTCTTCCAAGTCATTAATAAAAAATTACAAACAGCAGGGGACCCAGAACTGATCCCTGCGGAACTCCACTTGTAACTGGGCTCCAGGGTGAATATTTACCATCTCCCACCACTCTCTGCCTTCGACCGGTTCCGCATCAGTTTGGGAACTGATGCTAGGGACGGGGAATAAATGTTGGGCCCAGCCATTTATGCCCATGTCCCATGAAGAATTGAAAAACAATCCCATCAACCATGACCTATTTGACTGGAGGAGCAGGCTTGAGGGGCTGAATGGCCTTACCTGATCTTTGGGATTTAGTTGCGCTGATTTTGTTGAGAGGTATTGCAGGTACAGGAAAACCCCCCTCTGTTATATTTCACTCCCTGAGCAACAAATGACAACATTCACGTTTCCCGTCTGAATCACTTGGTGTAATCGCAGACTCACCGTGTGTGATTGGTGCAGCAGGACATCCAGATGCTTCTGTACCACAGCGTTCGGCTATCCCTCTCTGTTTAAATTCCATGCTGTTGTTCTTATCCTTCCTTCCAAAATGGACAAGTTCACATCTTCCACATTAAAGAATGTGATAGTTTATTGCAAGGGGAATGGAATGTATGAGTGGGGAGGTTTTGCCTCAGTTACACAGGAGCACCGTGCACAGCACAGGTCACTGTACCGACTGAGGGATGGGAATGTGTTGGAAGCTGCTCAGAGAAGGTTTACCAGACTAAACCCTGAACTGAGGGGATCACCATCTGGGGAAAGGCTGGACAGACGAGGCCTGTCTCTTCAGGAGGTTAAAAGAGTCAGAGGGGACTGAAGTGAAACAGATGAGCCCCGGAGGGGAGCTGTCTGGGTGGTTGTGGAAAGGATGGTTCCTCTTGTGAGTAATGTTTTAGAGATGCTGGTGTTGGAATATGGTGTACAAAGTTAAACATTACACAATACCAGGTTATTCCAATTAAACCTGTTGGACAATAACCTGGTGTTGTCCTCTTGTGGGAAAATCTAGAACTAGGGGTCATTGTGTAAATGTAAGGGTTTTCTCATTTAAAACAGAGATGAAGTGCATCAAGTGTTTCCTGCTCCCTTTACACTGTCCCCATCAAACACTCCCAGGACAGGGACAGCACGGGGTTAGATACAGAGTAAAGCTCCCTCTACACTGTCCCCATCAAACACTCCCAGGACATAGTCAGCAAAGGGTTAGATACAGAGTAAAGCTCTCTCTTCACTGTCCCCATCAAACATTCCCAGGACATAGTCAGCATAGGGTTAGATACAGAGTAAAGCTCCCTCTACACTGTCCCCATCAAACACTCCCAAGACAGGGACAGCACAGGGTTAGATAGAGAATAAAGCTCTCTCTACACTGTCCCCACTAAACATTCCCAGGACAGGGACAGCACAGGGTTAGATACAGAGTAAAGCTCACTCTACACTGTCCCCATCAAACACTCCCAGGACAGAAACAGCACGGTGTTAGATACAGAGTAAAGCTTCCTCTACACTGTCCCCCATCAAACACTCCCAGGATAGGGACAGCACAGGGTTAGATACAGAGTAAAGTTCTCTCTACACTCTCCCATCAATCACTCCCAAGATAGGGACAGCATGGGGTTAGATAGAGTGTAAAGCTTTCTCTACACTGTCCCTGTACAAAGACCCCCACTGGTAATCCATTTAAAATATGTTTATCCTTGTGGTGTTGATGATGGGATGTTTGTTACTGTCTTGGCTAGGCATTAACCTCCCTTGTGGCCCTGTTAAAGCTGGGTTTCTGAAAATGGGAAGTGAATTGCTTTGCTGTAGATCTGTGGTCATGTTTGTGCTAAACCCTCTGCCCGTCCTTGTGTTGATATTTGAGATGGAAAGGGCATGGTGTTTGAGGGTGGGTGAGGATGCCACCCCTGAATCCAAGCTCCTTGCTTCACTCCTTGTTGGGAACGCTCCAGATTGGCCTTCACTGACTGAGACCCTCAGAAACCTTCCCACACCATCCCAGATTAAATCAAAACCTGAACGGAAACTCAACCAACAAACCTGCTGGGAGTTGTGTACAGGCAGTAGTCAGGGTTCGGGGAAGAAAATAACTCAGGAGATAGAAACATGGAAGATCGGAGCAGGAGGAGGCCAATGGGCCCATTGAGCCGGTTCCACCATTCATCATGATCATGCCTGATCGTCCATCTCAATAGCCTGACCCTGCTCTCTCCCCATAACCTTTAATCCTATTCGCACCAAGTGCTATACTAGGATTTGAATACATTCAATGTTTTGGCATCAACTACTTCCTGTGGTAATGATTTCCACCGGCTCACCACTTTTTGGTTGAAGAAATGTCTCCTCATCTTCATCCTAAATGGACCATCCCGAATCCTCAGACTGTGACCCCTGGTTCTGGACACACCCACCATCGGGAACGTCCTCCCTGCATCTACTCTGTATAGTCCTGTTAGAATTTTAAAGGTCTCCAAGAGATTCCCTCCTCACCCGTCTGAACTCCAGCGAAAACAATCCTAACCTCATCAATCTCTCCTCGTACGTCAGTCCCGCCATCCCCGGAATCAGCCTGGGAAACCTCTGTTGCACTCCCTCGAGAGCAAGAGCATCCTTCCTTAAGATGGAGACCAGAACTGCACACAATATTCTATGTGTGGCCTCACCAAGGTCCTGTGTAACTGCAACAGCACATCCCTGATCCTGTACTGGAAACCTCTCACAGTGAAGGCTAACAAACCATTTGCCGCCTTTACCACCTGCTGCACCTGCATGCCTACTTTTGGCGACTGGTGCACAAGGACATCTTGTCAGGCATAATCTGCAGATAGAAAAGGCAAGTCAGAAAGGGACTATTACAATAATCATGGGGGACTTCAATGTGCAGGTGGACTGGGGAAATCAGTTTGATAGCGGAGTCCAAGCAGAGGAATTTGTGAAATGTCTATGAGACAGTTTTTTGGAGCAGCATGTGGTAGGACTCACGAGGGAACAAGCAGTTCTGGATTTGGTGCTGTGCATCGAGGCAGACTGGCTTAGGGAGCTTAAGGTGAAGGAACCCCAAGGGGCAGTGACCATAAAATGATAGAATTCCCTCTGCATTTTGAGAGGGAGAAGCTGGAAACAGATGTAACAGGATTATAATTGAGTAAAGGGAACAACAAATACATGAGGGAGGAGCTGGCCAGAGTGGATTGGAAGGGGAGCTGAGTGGAGAACATGGTGGAGCAGCAATGGCAGGGGATTCTGCGTTAATTCGGGAGGCAGAGCAGAAATACATCCCAAGGAAGAAGAAATATTCTAAGGGGAGGATGAGGCAGCTATGGCTGACAGGGGAAGTCTACGCAGCTTAAAAGGAAAAGGAAATGATGTTGTGAGGATAAGTGGGAAGCCAGAGGATTGGGAAACCTTTAAAAACTAGCAGAGGATAACTGAAACTCAATAACAGGGGAGAAGGTGAAATCAAAAGCTAAGTTGACTAGTAATACAAAATAAGATTGCAAGAATGTTTTGAAATCCCTAAAAGGTAGGAGAGAGACAAGAGTGGAAAATGAGGCTGAAGACATAATAATTGAGAAGAAAGAAATGGCAGAGGAACTGAATAGTTACTTACAGTCACAGAGTCATAAAGATGTACAGCAGGGAAACAGACCCTTCGGTCCAACCTGTCCATGCCGATCAGATATCCTAACCCAATCTAGTCCCACCTGCCAGCACCCGGCCTCTGTCCCTCCAAACCCTTCCTATTCATATACCCATCCAGATGCCTTTTAAATGTTGCAATTGTACCAGCCTCCACCACTTCCTCTGGCAGCTCATTCCATACACGTACCACCCTCTGCGTGAAAAAGTTGCCCCATTAGGTCCCTTTTAAATTTTTACCCTCTCACCCTAAACCTATGCCCTCTAGTTCTGGACTCCCCGACCCCA
>NW_025211030.1:18147-21388 GCF_004010195.1 Chiloscyllium plagiosum
GGTCACAGGCCTCCAGTCTGAAAAACAACCCTCCACCACCACCCTCTGTCTCCTACCTTTGAACCAGTTCTGTATCCAAATGGCTAGTTCTCCCTGTATTCTGTGAGATCTAACCTTGCTAATCAGTCTCCCATGGGGAACCTTGTCGAACGCCTTACTGAAGTCCATATATATCACATCTAACGCTCTGCCCTCATCAATCCTCTTTGTTACTTCTTCAAAAAACTCAATCAAGTTTGTGTTTGTATCAGTTTTCATGGTGGAAGACACCAGCAGAATGTCAGAGCTTCAAGAGTTTCAGAGGGCAGAGCTGAGTCTAGTGGCCATTACTAAGGTGCTGGGAAAGCTGAAAGGTCTGAATGTGGATAAATCACCTGGATCAGATGGACTATACCCCAGGATTCTGAAGGATATAGCTGAGGAGATTGTAGAGGCATTGGTGGTGATCTTTCATGAATCACTGGAGTCCGGGAGGGTCCCAGATGATTGGAAAGTGACTTATGTAACACCTCTGTGTAAGAAGGGAGGGAGGCAGAAGACAGGAAATTATAGGCTGGTTAGCCTGACCTCGGTCATTGGTAAGTTACTAGAGTCCATTATTAAGGATGAGATTATGGAGCACATGGAAGTTTCTGGTAAAATAAGGCGGAGTCAGAACAGCTTTGTCAAGGATGGCCATGCCTGACAAATCTGTTAGAATGCTTTGAGGAGGTAATGAGCAAACTAGACAAAGGAGAGCCAGTGGACATGATCTATTTGGATTTCCGGAAGGTCTTTGACAGGATGCTGCACAGGAGGCTGTTAAATAAAGTAAGAGCCCATGGTGTTAGTGACAAGGTACTGGCCTGGATAGAGGATTGGCTGACTGGCAGAAGGCAGAGAGTGGGGATAAAGGGGTCTTTTCAGGATGGCAGCTGGTGACTCGTGAAGATCTCTCGGGGTTAGTGTTAGGATCACAACCATTCATGTTATACATTAACGCTCAGGACAAAGGACCTGAGGACATTGCTGCTAAGTTTGCAGATGACACAAAGATAGGTGGAGGGACTGAGAGTGTTGAGAAAGAGGAGAGGCTGCAAAAGGGCTTGGACAGGCTGGGAGAGTGGGCAAAGGAGTGGCAGATGGAATATAATGTGGGAAAGTGTGTGAGGAGGTGTACTTTAGTATGAAGAAGAGAGGGGCTCCTAAGGTTAATGTGCAGGTTCAGTTGACCGTTAGGAAGACAAATGCAATGTTAGCATTCATTTCATGAGGGCTAGAATACAAGAGCAGAGATGTATTGCTGATGCTGCATAAAATTAGATTAGATTAGATTAGATTCCCTACAGTGTAGAAACAGGTCCTTCGGCCCAACAAGTCCACACTGACCCTCCGAAGAATCACCCACCCAGACATGTTTCCCTCTGGCTAATGCACCTAACACTGCGGGCAATTTAGCATGGCCAATTCACCTGACCTGCACATCTTTGGACAATTTAGCATGGCCAATTCACCTGACCTGCACATCTTTGGACTGCGGGAGGAAACCGGAGCACTTGGAGGAAACTCGCACAGACACGGGGAGAATGTGCAAACTAAGGTTCGTGTCAGACTGCATTTGGAATA
Organism: Chiloscyllium plagiosum; assembly: GCF_004010195.1. Lineage (NCBI taxonomy): Eukaryota > Metazoa > Chordata > Chondrichthyes > Orectolobiformes > Hemiscylliidae > Chiloscyllium > Chiloscyllium plagiosum. Next base: position 19,753 of record NW_025211030.1, read on the forward strand.
CTGTGAGCAGTTTTGGGCCCCATTGCTGAGGAAACATGAACAAAGAGACCTTGGAGTGTAGGTTCATAGCTCCTTGAAAGTGGAGTCACAGGTAGATAGGATAGTGAAGAAGGCGTTTGGTATGCTTTCCTTTATTGGTCAGAGCATTGAGTACAGGAGTTGGGAGGGCATGTTGCGGCTGTACAGGACATTAGTTTGCCCACTGTTGGAATATTGCGTGCAATTCTGGTCTCCTTCCTATAGGAAGGATGTTGTGAAAGTTGTAAGGGCTCAGAAAAGATTTTTAAAGATGTAAAGATGCCAGGGTTGGAGGATTTGAGCTGTAGGGAGAGGCTGAACAGGCTGGGGCTGTTTACTTTTTCATGCAGAGGGTGGTACGTGTATGGAATGAGCTGCCAGAGGAAGTGATGGAGGCTGGTACAATTGCAACATTTAAAAGGCATTTGGATGGGTATATGAATAGGAAGGATTTGGAGGGATATGGGCCGGGTGCTGGCAGATGGGACTAGATTGGGTTGGGATATCTGGTCGACATGGACGGGTTGGACCGAAGGGTCTGTTTCCATGCTGTACACCTCTATGACTCTGTGACTCTATGACCTTGGAGGGAATTGAGAGGGGGCTTACAAGAATGACCCTCAGGATGAAGGACTTATGAGGACGTATGAGGAGTGGTTCAGATTGCTAATCTGATTTAATTTGATTTATTATTGTCACATGTACCGAGATACGATGAAAATCATACCTTACATAAATACTTCAGGGTAATAGAACAGAATACAGAATATAGAGTTACAGCTATGGGGAAGAAGCAACTTTAATAAATGAGTGGTCCGATCATCAGTCTGATATCAGCAGGGGAGAAGCTGCTTTTAAATCTGTTGGTAGGTATCGTCTGTCCAATGGAAGAGGATGGAAGAGAGTATAACTGGGGTGGGAGGGGTCTTTGATGCTGGCTGATTTCCTGAAGCAGCAGGAAGTGAAGATGGAGGCCATGGCTGGAAGGTTGGTTTTCATGATGGACTGGGCTGTGTTCACAACTCTCTGTTTCTCACGATCTTGAGCAGAGCAGTTGCCACACCGAGCTGTGTTGTGTCTGGATCTGTACTCGATGAGGTTTGGAAGGATTGGAAGGACTCTCCGTGAGAATGCTGAGAGGTCTGGATAGAGTGGACGTGGAAAAGATGCACCTAGGAGAGACCAACAGGTCTCAGGGTGACGGAGATGCTTTCGAGCTGAGATGGGGAGGAATTTCTTCAGGTGAATCTGTGGAACTCATTACCACAGAGGACCATGCCCCAAGTCACTGAGTGTCTTTAAGACAGAGATAGAGATGGTCTTGATTGGTAAAGGGATCAAGGGTTACAGGGAAAAGGCAGGAGGATGGGGTTGAAAAACATATCAGCCATGATCAAATGGCAGAGAAGGTTCGATGGGCTGAATGGCCTAATACTCCTCCTACATCATCTGATCTTAATAAATCGGACCCAAACCCTAACCTTATATTTATCCCTAATCCTAATCCTAGCCTATCCTAATTCTAACACTATGCTCACCCATATCCCTATCCTGATCCAAACCCCTAACCCTAACCCTCTCCCTAACCCTCTCCCTAACTCTATCCCTAAACCTAACC
>NW_025211031.1:0-3438 GCF_004010195.1 Chiloscyllium plagiosum
CAGAAGGGAGACGGAACCAGTAATGTTCGTTCAGTTGTCTCCATGCGCGTGCTACCAGATCAGTTGAAGATTTCCTATTATTTCTGCTTTTATTTCAGTCCCAGTGCCCGCTTCTCCCACATACACTTTGATTCTCTCAGCCCTGTGAAGCCAATCCAACTTATTTTTGAAGGGAAGGAATCTTTTGACATCAGCTGCTTTCTATGACACAGAATTCAACCGGCTCACAACTCTCTGAGTGAAGAGCTTTCAGATATCTTAGTCCTAAATATCTGAACTTACATTCTTAATCACTGGTCACTGTTTCACGACACACTGGTCATTGGTAATATCCATTCGATATTTACCCTGTCTCGTAGTGTTAAGTGTGAGTGGAACTAGTTTTCAGGGAAAGACAAATTCTTCAGGGAATTGAGCAAGAAACGTCTGTGTCAGTGTGACAAATGGTGCTTCCAAGTATGTGTGCATTAAAATGTGAAACTGAGAGTATGTCGTTGAGGGGAAGAGTTGGAAGAGCAAGACTAATTGAATCAGACAAGAAGTTTGTAAGACAGTGAGTACCTGAGTGTGTGAATAAGAGAAATTGCGCAAGCGAGAGGATTTGTGAATACGCCTGTGACCGATTTTTTCTGCATCTATGACGTTCTATATTTATCCGTTGGATAGATTGCTTAAACGGTTGAGCGACAACAGCACTCTTTAAAAAAACAATGTTCTGTTATTAGCATGAGACTGTCAGCTGGGTAAATATGCACTGCGGTCAACACTTCTGATTACATACAATTGGACAATTTAATGGATCGCCCAGTGAAGGCTTTACTTTCGAAAGAAAACAATAAATAATGCCTTTTTTTTCTTAAATATTTTGTTTGGGAGAGTGGAAGCATGCTTTTCATTGTATCCATCGGATTGCATTAGCATTAATTTTCAGTGCAACAAAGGCAATATGCTTCATCCAAATTCACTATCTATGTCCACGAATCCTGAGATTTTATGATCCAGAAACGTATAGAGTCAGTTTGAATCTTTACCTGCCTGTGTTCTAACAGTCCTGGGAGAGTTTGAATATCCAACTCAAAACTGTTCCCGTGCTGGAATATTCAATGGCGCAGTGTTGAGCGCGATTAGTTCTATTTCTAGCGCCGTGTTGTCGTGTCCAGGTCGGTTATGATGGGCACAGTGTAATAAGGGTTTTACGCAGTATCTGAGAATGTGCTGGACTTGTCCTGGCAATGATTGATGGAATGGGTCCACAGGAGGTTTACAAGAATGATCCCGGGGTTGAAGGATTGATATGATCTTTGGCTAAGGACTCTGCGATGTAGTTTAGAAGGATGACGGCGAAGAAAAAAGATTGAAACTTATAGAACCCCGAGAAGTCATTCTGGAGTAGAGAAAAGACTTCCAGTATTTGGGGAACTCGGAAAGCAAGGGCACAAATTCAGTACAATGGGACGACCCTTTAAATTTGAGACGAGGAAGAACATGTTCGAACATGAAGTGGTGAATTTATGGAATGCATTGTGTCAGAGGACAATGGTGGAAACTTGCTGAGTGTCATTAAAACACAGAAAAAACACGTTGATTCGTAAGGAAACGATGGGGAACGCTACGAGGGCAAAAGAATGGTGTAGATAAACTTATCATGCAGGACTGACAAAGAGGAAGACTCGATTGCCTGAGTTCCTTACATCTGCAGGTAGAAGGCAGAGGGTCGTGGTGGAGGGTTATTTTTCAGACTGGACGCCTGTGACCAGTGGAGTACCACATGATTGGAGCTGTGTTCACTTCTTTTCATCATTTTTATAAATGATTTGGATGTCAGCATAAGAGGTACAGTTAGTAAGTTTGCCGATGACACAAACATTGGAGATGTAGTGGACAGTAAAAAAAGGTCACCTCAGATTACAACGGGGCATTGATCAGACGGGACAAGGAACTGCAAAGTTGCAGATGGAGTTTAATTTACATGAAGGTGATGTGTTGTATTTTGGTAAAGCACATAATGATAAGATCCTAGGGAATGTTGCTGAACAGAGAGACCTTGCAGTGCAGGTTCATAACTCCTTGAACATGGAGTCTCAGGTCGGTATGTTAGGGAAGAAGGCATTTGGGGTGCTTTCCCTTATTGGTCAGAGTGTTGGGTAGAGGAGTTGGGAGGTCATGTTGCGGTTGTGCAGGACATTGTCAAAGCCACTGTTGGAACATTACGTGCAATTCTGGTCTCCTTCTTAGCGGCAAGATATTGTGAAACTTGAAACGGTTCAGGCAAGATTACAAGGATGTTGCCAGTGTTGGAGGATTATAGCTATTGGGAGAGGCTAAACAGTCTGGAGATGTTTTCCCTACAGCACTGAAGGCTGTGCGTTGACCTTATAGAGAAATACAAAATCATGAGGGGCATGGATACGATAAATGTGCAAAGTAATTTCCTTGTAGTGTGGGGCTTCAGAACAAGAGGGCATAGGTTTAGGGTGAGAGGGGAAAGATATAAAAGAGACCTAAAGGGTAACCTTTTTAACTCAGAGGGTGATGCGTGTATCGAATGTGCTGCCAGAGGATGTCGTAGAGGCTAGTACAATTGCAACATTTAAAAGGCATCTGGGTGTGTATATGAATAAGAATGGTTTGGAGGGGTATCGGCCAAGTGTTGGCAGGTGGCCAACACACCTCCTTTTCTCAGCAGAGAGTGGCGTGAGCTGGGCTGAAGTGAGGTTGGAGCGCAGAGCTGGTCGAGAAGGTAAGTGATATATAAAGAACTTACCTCGACGCCAACGGTCTTTTCTCAGCAGAGAGCGGCACAAGCTGGGCGGAAGTGAGGTTGGAGCGCAGAGCTGGTCGGGAAGGTAAGTGATTGATATTTGAGTGGGTGTGTTCTAAACCCCAGGCCCTGCATAGTAGGGCCTCCCTCCCGTCCTACTCCTCTAAACTAACTTTAAAGTTCACAGGTAAGCTACTCAGTGTTCTTGTTTTGGAGACGAAGTGTAGAGTATTGGCAGCGCAGGCAGTGGAATGTTCCTCCTGCCGGATGTTTGAGGTAGGGGTGACCACCGATACTCCTGCCGACTTCAGCTGCAGGAAATGCAGTCAGACTCTGCTCTCACAGAACGAGTTATCGAACTGGAACTGGAGTTGGATGAACTGAGGATTATTCGAGAGGCTGAGAAGGTGATAGATAGAAGCTACAGGGACATAGTTACGCCAGAGAACAGAGGTAGCTGGGTAACGGTTAGGGATGGGAAGGGGAGGAAGCAGGCAGTGCAGAAATCCCCTGTGGTCATTCCCCTAAACAATAAGTATACCGCTTTGGATACTGGTGGGGGGGACAGCCGAGCAGCGGGAAGCTGCAGTGACCGGGTCTGTGGCGTGAGGTCTGGCTCTGAGACTCAGAAGGGAAAGGGGAGAGGGAGGAGAGCACTAGTTATAGGAGACTCTTTA
>NW_025211031.1:3461-16338 GCF_004010195.1 Chiloscyllium plagiosum
AATCACCGATAATAAGCAACAACATCTCCTCCACAGGTATTCTCAACATTGGCGCCCTGCAAAGCTGCGTACACACCCGCTTACTCTAATGACGATGTAAGTATGATTATGCGGCCAAATGTCGCGCTATCTTCATCTACAAGTCCATTCAGAAATCCACCATCATCGGTGACTAAAAATACAGGAAAGAGATAGTGTGTTGGTGGCATGGTGTAAAGATAGCAATCTCTCCCTCGACGTCAACAAAATGAAAGACCTGATCATTGACTTAAAGAAGGACGGCGGAGGGCATGCCCCTGTTTGTATTCATGCTGCTGAGGTGGAGATGTTCGTCAGCATCAGCTCCTTTGGCATGGTGATCATCAATAATCAGTGTTGGTCCACCCACATTGACGAGACACTAAAAATAACGCACCAACTCTACTTCCATAGGCGGATATGGAAATTCGATATAACCAAAAAGACTCGCGCCATTTTATGTAGAAGTGATATAGAAAGCATTCTGTCCGGATGTATCACAGCTTGGTACAGAAACCGCTCTGCCGCGGATGGTGAAAAATGACAGAGATTTGTGAATATAACACAGCACATCACAAAACCGAGCTCCAAAATAGGGACTCCATATAGACTTCATGCCAACTGTGTAAGGAAACCAAGATAATCAAAAATCACACTAATCCCGGTTATAATCTCTTTGCAAGAGATTCAAAACAGCTTCTGACCGCGCTTATCGTACTCCTTTACTGACTTCTCAAAATTTCAATTTAATTTTCATCTCGCTCTTTGTGCACCTCCTCTGCAGCTATAACCTTACATCCGTCGGGCTGTTTTATTATCCAAATATATTTGTACTGCATGATCTGCATGCAGAAAAGGGTTTTCTCTGATCCGTGGTACATATGAAAATATTACATCAAATCAGAATACCCTAACATACTGAGGAAGATGTGTGAACTCTCCTTGGAATGAAGACGCCTGAGAGGACTTGTGAAAGTGGTTTTGAGAATCATCAGTAGCCTGTATCATTGACATGCACACAAACAAGGGAACATAAATTTAAAATGAAGGGAAGTTGATTCAAGTGTGAAGTGAGGCAAAGACTCTCTTTCCACAGTGAATAATTGAGGTCTGAAATGCACTTCCTAAAATATTGTGAAGACAGCTGTCAATGGCATTGGACGTTTATGCGGATTGTAATGGTATACAGGGGTATGGAGATAAGACGGGTGTCTGATATAGGGAATAAAAATTTACCTTGTCACAGAACACTTGTATTAAAACTGCGGATTCTTAACAGTAACGTCTTCAAAATTAAATCTGAAAAAAGAAGTAAAACTGCCGGAAAGAAAGTCTCAGCCGGCCAGGCAACATCTGAAGAGAGATGCAAAGGAAACATTTCGTCCTCTGGTCCTGCAGGCGAAACTAGAAACATTATGGCTGTCTGTGTAGTGAAATAAATGGGCATGCAAGGGGAACAAGAAAGGGAATAGACTGGAGGATGAATGATTATGTTTTAACATTGCTCTAAATCTTATCTCGATCACGGTGAAGGTCAGAAAGAAGTTGAAAAATTGACAAGCCAAGAAAAAAATGTTGTCTGAGAAGACTGGCTTTGGAGACCGTATTTGAATATTATCATGACCAATCATCCAAGTCAGTTCCTGTTTGCAGAAGGGAGTCGGAACCAGTAATGTTCGTTCATTTGTCTCCATGCACGTGCTACCAGACCAGCTGAAGATTTCCTATTATTTCTGCTTTTATTTCAGTCCCAGTGCCCGCTTTTCCCACATACACTTTGATTCTCTCAGCCCTGTGAAGCCAATCCAACTTATTTTTGAAGGGAAGGAATCTTTTGACATCAACTGCTTTCTATGGCACAGAATTCAACCGGCTCACAACTCTCTGAGTGAAGAGCTTTCAGATATTTTAGTCCTAAATACATGAACTTACATTCTTCATCACTGGTCACTGTTTCACGACACACTGGTCATTGGTAATATCTATTCGATATTTACCCTGTCTCGTAGTATTAAGTGTGAGTGGAACTAGTTTTCAGGGAAAGACAAATTCTGCAGGGAATTGAGCGAAAAATGTCTGCGTGAGTGTGACAAATGGCGCTTCCAAATATGTGTGCATGAAAATGTGAAACTGAGAGTATGTCGTTGAGGGGAAGAGCTGGAAGAGCAAGACTGATTGAATGAGAGAACAAGTTTATAAGACAGTGAGTACCTGAGTGTGTGAGTAAGAGAAATTGCGCAAGCGAAAGGATTTGTGAATACGCCTGTGACAGATTTTTTCTGCATCTATGACGTTCTATATTTATCCGTTGGACAGATTGTTTCAACGGTTTAGCGACAACAGCACTCTTTAAAAAAAAAACAATGTTCTGTTATTAGCATTAGACTGTCAGCTGGGTAAATATGCACTGTGGTCAACACTTCCGAGTACATACAATTGGACAATTTAATGGATCACCCAGTGAAGGCTTTACTTTCGAAAGAAAACAATAAATAATGCCTATTTATTTCATAAATATTTTGTTTGGGAGAGTGGAACCATGCTTTTCATTGTATCCATCGGATGGCATTAGCAGGAATTTTCAATGCAACAAAGGCAATATGCTTCATCCAAATTCACTATCTATGTCCACGAATCCTGAGATTTTATGATCCAGAAACGTATAAAGTCAGTTTGAATCTTTACCTGCCTGTGTTCTAACAGTTCTGGGAGAGTTTCAATATCCAATTCAAAACTGTTCCCGTGCTGAAATATTCAATGTCGCAGTGTCGAGCGCGATTACTTCTATTTCTAGCGCCGTGTTGTCCAGGTCCAGGTCGGTTATGATGGGCACAGTGTATTAAGGGTTTTACGCTGTATCTGAGAATGTACTGGACTTGTCCTGGCAATGATTGATGGGATGGGTCCACAGAGGTTTACAAGAATGATCCCGGGATTGAAGGATTGATATGATCTTTGGCTAAGGACTCTGCGATGTAGTTTCGAAGGATGACGGCGAAGAAAAAAGATTGAAACTTATGGAGCCCCGAGAAGTCTGTCTGGAGTGGAGAAAATACTTCCAGTATTTGGAGAATTCTGAATGCAAAGACAAATATGAATGCGGAATACAGGGTTCACGGTAGGGTTCTTAGTGTGGTGGAGGAACAGAGGGATCTTGGGGTCTATGTTCATAGGTCTTTGAAAGTTGCCACTCAGGTGGATAGAGTTTGTAAGAAGGCCTATGGTGTATTAGCGTTCATTAGTAGAGGGATTGAATTCATGAGTCGTGAAGTGATGTTGCAACTGTACAGGACTTTGATTAGGCCACATTTGGAATACTGTGTGCAATTCTGGTCGCCTCACTTCAGCAAAGATGTGGAAGCTTTGGAGAGGGTGCAGAGAAGATATACCAGGATGTTGCCTGGAATGGAAAATAGGTCGTACGAGGATAGGTTGAGAGTGCTAGGCCTTTTCTCAATGGACCGGCGAAGGATGAGGGGTGACTTGATAGAGGTGTATAAGATGATCAGAGGACTGGATAGAGTAGACTGTCAGAAACTTTTTGCCCGGGTACAACAGAGTATTACAAGGGGACATAAATTTAAGGTGAAGGGTGGAAGGTATCGGGGAGATGTCAGGGGTGGGTTCTTAACCCAGAGAGTGGTGGGGGCATGGATTGCGCTGCCTGTGGGAGTGGTAGAGTCATAACCTTTGGTGATCTTTAAGCGGCAATTGGATAGGTACATGGATGGGTGCTTAAGCTAGGACAAATGTTCGGCACAACATCGTAGGCCGAAGAGCCTGTTCTGTGCTGTATTATTATCTGTTCTATGTTCTATGTTCAGGTGGGACTAGATTGGGGTTGGATAATTGGTCGGCATGGATGAGTTGGACAAAGTGTCTGTTTCCATCCTGTACATATCTCTGACTCTACGACTCTATATTCTTTCTTCTAAAGAAGAAAGACTTTGGCTCTGTGTTCCTTCCCCTTCTGTCCCTGTTGACAGAGTCTTATCTGTGTGCCGTGTCAGATAAAAAAATACAAATGTGTATCTAATCCAATGCTGTGGCTCTCAAGGCAGTGTTTGATGAGGTCAGTGCCGATGGATCTTTATAATGTATCTAACGCCGTGCTGTTCCAGTGCTGCAAGTATTTCATGGAAATACATTGGAGGAAACTTCAGTTTCTGTGTCTAACCCAGTGTTGTCTCTGTTCCAATAATTTCAGATGTGACACTGTTCTACTTAACCTAGCTTTGATTCTTGGTTCCAATGTCGTGGAAGTTCACTACCCTTAAGTGCACTACCCTTAATTTTTTCTCGCAGTTCTTCATTAGGGCAGCCTAGACGTGCTGTACTTTGCACCAAACTGTATTCTGCATTTGGACTGTGTGCTCTTGACGAAGATAGTGTTATGTGAACAATAGTCAGGATGGAACTCATGCTGCATCTGCTTCGCATATGTCTAACGGGGGCAGTGAAGAGGATGCCTTACTTTCAGCTTAAAAGTGCATAGAAATGTTTACACTGTATTGAAACACGTGCTGTTCCTACGCAGTTATTAATTCACGAGCCTATTGCAGGGTGAGATTACACGTGACTTAACCCCATGGTGAACTTGTTCTGGGATTATTTAATGTAGTGGAGGAAATGTATCTATCAGCATGCTGTATATTTCCTGGGCATCTTTGGTCGGCATAGCATAGGGATAGTTTAATTTCTTTTTACAAGCAGAGGCAGCTTTACTCTCCATCTGAAATTATAGTCTTTAGGTACTTTCCGTTTTGATGGAAGCAGTGCAGAAGGAATTTATTTTATCTTTCAAAGAGGAGAGAAAAAAATATCCTGAATCAAAACCGGTGCTATATCTGTCCAGAGAGTGTCGAATGTAACCATGCAGCGAGAGCATCATGCTCGCCTGAATTCCCTGGCGAGGAAGTGATAAATGGTAGCAGTTTGGGGGAGATTTAAACTATATTGGACATTGTGCTGTAGCTGCCCTGACGTTGTTTGATAGGAATACTGCAAAGGGACCTAACTGACACAGTGTAAAGAAGACTGAGCAGCTAAAGTTGTGTAACAAAGGTTGGTGTGGGCGCAATGTGTTTGGATTCATGGGACATTGGCATCAGTACTGGGGCAGAAAGTACCTGTTCTAATGGGATGGTCTTCATCGGAGAAGCCTTAACAATCAACCTTTATTACACTGGACAAACACAATAAATGAGAAGTCGATGGTTAACAGAGAACAAATGGTGTTAGGTCTGAGTGCACGCAGTATAAAGAGTAAGGAAAATGAGCTTGTAATGCAGACCGAAATTCAAAGTTTGATGTGGTGAACATCACGGAGACATGGCTGCAAGTGGATCAGGATTTGGAGGTGAATAATAATGGATATGCATCCGATTAAGAAAAAGCAGGTGGGTAGACCAGGTGGGGTTGGCCTAAGGGTAAGGGATGAAATTAAACCATTAGTAATAAATGAAGTTGCATCAGATGCGGTAGAATCTGTGTGGGTAGAATTGAAGAATCACAAAAGGTAATAGTAAAACATAGTTAGAGTATCTTATAGGTCTCCAAATAGGCCTTAGTGGTTGGGGTGCACAAAACAACAGGAGATAGATAAGGTAGGGAGGAAAGGCAAAGCTACAGAAATCATGCGCATGTGAATTGGGAAAACCAGTTTGGTAGTGGTTCGCAAAGAAAGGAATTTCTGCTAAGTCTACGTGATGGCGTTTTGGAGCAGCTTGTAATGGACTTCAATTGGGCAAAGGTAATACTGGACATAATGTTGTTCAATGAGACATATTGCACAAAATATGGAGGCATGAGATTGAGGATGATTTAGCGAAATTATAGTCTTTAGCTATTTTCCGTTTTGATGGAAGCAGTGCAGAATGAATTTATTTTATCTTTCAAAGAGGAGAGAAAAAATTATCCTGAATCTGTCCAGATTCAGGATAATATATCTGTCCAGAGAGTGTCGAATGTAACCATGCAGCGAGAGCATCATGCTCGCCTGAATTCCCTGGCGAGGAAGTGATAAATGGTGGCAGTTTGGGGGAGATTTAAACTATATTGGACATTGTGCTGTAGCTGCCCTGACGTTGTTTGATAGGAATACTGCAAAGGGACCTAACTGACACAGTGTAAAGAAGACTGAGCAGCTAAAGTTGTGTAACAAAGGTTGGTGTGGGCGAAATGTGTTTGGATTCATGGGATATTGGCATCAGTACTGCGGCAGAAAGTACCTGTTCTAATGGGATGGTCTTCATCGGAGAAGCCTTAACAATCAACCTTTATTACACTGGACAAACGCAATAAATGAGAAGTCGATGGTTAACAGAGAACAAATGGTGTTAGGTCTGAGTGCACGCAGTATAAAGAGTAACGAAAATGAGCTTGTAATGCAGACCGAAATTCGAAGTTTGATGTGGTGAACATCACGGAGACATGGCTGCAAGTGAATCAGAATTTGGAGCTGAATAATAATGGAAATGCATCCGATTAAGAAAAAGCAGGTGGGTAGACCAGGTGGGGTTAGCCTAAGGGTAAGGGATGAAATTAAACCATGAGTAATAAATGAAGTTGCATCAGATGCGGTAGAATCTGTGTGGGTAGAATTGAAGAATCACAAAAACATAGTTCGAGTATCTTATCGGCCTCCAAGTAGGCCTTAGTGGTTGGGGTGCGCAAAACAACAGGAGATAGAAAAGGTAGGGAGGAAAGGCAAAGCTACAGAAATCATGCGCATGTGAATTGGGAAAACCAGTTTGGTAGTGGTTCGCAAAGAAAGGAATTTCTGCTAAGTCTACGTGATGGCTTTTTGGAGCAGCTTGTAATGGACTTCAATTGGGCAAAGGTAATACTGGACATAATGTTGTTCAATGAGACATATTGCACAAAATATGGAGGCATGAGATTGAGGATGATTTAGCGTTTTTGGATTAGAAGATGTCTAGCTGAAAGAAGACAGAGGATGTTTGTTAATAGGAAATGTTCATCCTGGAGCTCAGTTCGTAGTGATGTCCCACAAGGATCTGTTTTGGGGTCACTGCTGATTGTTATTTTTATAAACGACTTGGTGAGGACGTTGAAGGATGGGTTAGTAATTTTGCAGATGACACGAAGTTCGATATGGTTGTGGATAGAGTTGAAGGATGTTGCAGCTTACGCAGGTGCATAGATAAGCTGCGGAGTTGTTTTGAGAGGTGGAAAATTGAGTTTCATACAGCATAGTGTGAAGTAATTCACTTTGGAAGGATTAACAAAAATAAAGAGTACTGTCCTATTGGAAAGATTCTCAGCAAAATGGATGACCAGAGAAATCTCGGTATCCTTGTAGATAGAATCCTGAAAGGTGCTAATCAGTTTGATTGTCTGTTCAGAATGCAGACAGTGTGTTAGCTTTCATTGGCAGAGGGACTGAGTTTCATAACCACGAGGCCCTGCTGCAGCTGTACAAACCTCTGGTGTGGCCGCACTTGGAATATTGAGTAAAGTTCTTGTCACCTCATTTTTGGAAGGATGCAGAAGCTTTGGAAAGGATTCAGAGGAGATTTACGTGGATGTCACCTGCTATGGAAAGAAAGGCTTATGAGGTAAGACTGAGGGATTTGACACTGTTTTCGTCACAGAGAAGAAGGTTGAGAGGTGACTTAATGGAGAAATACAATATAATCAAAGATTTAGATGGGTTGGACATTGAAAGTCTTTTTTCCTCAGATGATGATGGCTAGCAAGATGGGTCATATCTTTAATCGAAGGGTGACAGATATAGGACAGACGTCAGATGTAGCTTCTTTGCTCAGAGTGTAGCAGGGGCGTGGACTGCAGTGCCTGAAACAGTCGTCGGCTCGCCAAATTTAAGGCCATTAAATGGTTTTGGAAGTCACATGGATGAAAATGGAATAATGTAAAATTGATGGGCTACAGTTCCGTTCCAAAGTACGACACATCGAGGGCCGAAAGGCTTGTAGAACGCTGTAATGTTCGATCATCTATGCTCTTGTGTAGCCCTCTCAAATTTAATGCAAACGTTGCATTTGCCTTTTGAATTACGATGTCAACTTGAATATTAAGCTGACTGGAGTATTCACTTGGATCCCAGGCTTCTATTCTTCCTAACAAAGTGCATGGCCTCACACTATCCCACATTGATTTCCATTTGCTACATTTCGCGCACTCTCCTCGGCTGTTGAAATCCATCTGCAGCCTTCCCGCTTGCTGAAGACTACCTATCGCTCCACCTATCTATGTGCCATCTACGAATTCAGCGGGATTGCTTTCAGCTCCTTCACCCCCATTGTACCAGGATCTGTAAACGTCTTGTTTATGTGAGCCAATGGGCGCATTGTGCGAGTGAGGAACCAGTGTGGGTCTGATCGAGGTTATTGTGACGACATCATGGGCATGACCCTATTTGTCTTCACTCCATGGTATTAAAACGGCGTTTGATTGAAGAAAGAGGTGCTTTTTTTGCTACTTTGACAGTATGTCCTTGACATTCTAAAATGGTGGATTGGGAGTAGTCTGAATCTTGCAATTTATCCTGATATTTAAGCTTAATTCTGGATTAACTTCTAGATTCGTTCCAGATATTGCGTTTATAAGAACATGAATTGACATCGTTTTTATAGATATGGGCCAGCCAAATGAGATAGATTTGTTTTGGGATTACGTTCAGCATGGACTGGTTGGACCAAAGATTCTGTTTCCGTGCTGTAGGATTCTATGTAAGAGGTGTGAACGATGAAGTCAGAATCTATTCCGTTAGCATTTTCTAAGTGTAGAATTCAGTCAATCAAATGCATGAACATCATTAAAGGTGTACAACAGTTGGAAATCCCATGATAAACACATTCTAGCATGCAACACAGGAGTGTTAAGGCTTGGAGATTAGGTCATGAAAATACCATAAATTCTGTAACAGAACGGAATGGTGTGTTCCTTTGGATTCTGGACATTCTGTTTGAAGTTTTGAACAATGATATTTGGTTATTCTTCGGACGTCTCTTGTAAACTACAATAACCAAGCAGAAGTTATTACAGCAATGTTGGAACAGAATAGAGGGGTCACATCGTCACCTTCGATTCCTGTGTTGTTAAGTGAGGGTGTTTGCGAATGTTAAAACATGGAGTGGGTTGTTACTGAACACTGGGACCATGAGGAACTCGCTGTGAAAGGCAGGCTTTCAGGGAGCTACCGTGGAAGCCGAGAGCTAGAACAAACTGAGTTGTTATCTGTGGTTTGTTACCGTGCCACGTGATAGCGAGGCAAGGAATTTGGAGAAATATCAGCTGAATACGTGGCTGCAAGGATGATGCAGGAGGGAGGTTTTCAGGTGCTTGGATAAGTGGGGCTTATTCCGGGGAAGTCTACAAACAAGACAGTTGTCACTTAAGCCAGAGGGGTACTATTATCCTGTGTGGGAAATTTTCTGGTGCTGTTTTGGGTGTGTTTAAACTAGCTCAGCAGGGTGATGGGAAACTGAGGTGTAGTTGCAGTGCAGAGGGGGATGAGACACCTTCGATTCCTGTGTTGTTAAGTGAGGGTGTTTGCGAATGTTAAAACATGGAGTGGGTTGTTACTCAACACTGGGACCATGAGGAACTCGCTGTGAAAGGCAGGCTTTCAGGGAGCTAGCGTGGAAGCAGAGAGCTAGAACAAACTGAGTTGTTATCTGTGGTTTGTTACCGTGCCACGTGATAGCGAGGCAAGGAATTTGGAGAGATATCAGCTGAATACGTGGCTGCAAGGATGATGCAGGAGGGAGGTTTTCAGGTGCTTGGATAAGTGGGGCTTATTCCGGGGAAGTCTACAAACAAGACAGTTGTCACTTGAGCCAGAGGGGTACTATTATCCTGTGTGGGAAATTTTCTGGTGCTGTTTTGGGTGTGTTTAAACTAGCTCAGCAGGGTGATGGGAAACTGAGGTGTAGTTGCAGTGCAGAGGGGGATGAGAGTAGGGAGGACAGGGACAGGATTTCACGGTCAAAGCAATGTGCAAGCAGACAGCAAGCTTGTTTGAAGTGTGTCTACTTCAACGCCAGAAGTATCCGAAATAAGGTATGAGATCTTGCAGCATGGATAGTTACCTGGGAATTCGAAGTTGTGGCAATTTCGATGACATGGATAGTGCAGCGTGAGGAATGGATGTTGCAGGTTCTAGGGTATAGATCTTTCATTATGAACAGGCAAGGCGGTAAAAGAGGAGGAGATGTGGCCTTGTTAGGCAAAGAAAATACAACAGTGGCTGAAAGAACATTTGACAAGGACTCGCAGAGTTCAAGGGAGGTGGAAGAGAGGATTGGCATAATTATTCTGGGTAGGAATTAATGGAACAGGGTGGTCATTATGGGGGTTTAACTTCCCCAAAATTGGTTGGAAATACTTCTACTCTAGTACGTCGGATGGATCAGATTTGTCCAATGAGCGCAGGAAGGGCTGACAAGGGGGGAGGCCACACTGGATCTGGTGCTTGGTAATCAACCAGGCCAGGCGTTTGATTTATTTGTAGGTGAGCACTTTGGAGAGAGTGACCATAATTCAGTTACGTTTAGTTTAGGGATGGAATGGGATAGGTACACGCCACAAGTCAAGAGTTATCGATGTCGTAAGGGCAATTAAAATGCGATTAGGCAAGTATTAGGATGCGTAGAATGGGGTAGCAAAATGCGGGGGATGCAGACAATGGAAATGTGGAGCTTGTTTAAGGAACAGATATTCGTGCTTAGTTTAGGGATGGAATGGGATAAGTACACGCCACAAGTCAAGCGTTATCGATGTCGTAAGGGCAATTAAAATGCGATTAGGCAAGTATTAGGATGCGTAGAATGGGGGAGCAAAATGCGGGGGATGCAGACAATGGAAATGTGGAGCTGGTTTAAGGAACAGATATTCGTGCCTTTGATAGGTATGTCCCTGTCAGGCAAGGAGGAAGAGATAAAGTAAGGGAACCGTGGTTTACTACAGAAATTGCATCTCTTGTTTCGCAGCAGAAGGAGGCTTATGTGCTGATGAGGCAAGATGGTTCAAATGATGCGTTTAAGACTTATTGATCAGCCGAGAAGGATTGAAAGAGAGAGTTAAGAAGAGTGCAGCGAGTTAATGAGCAGTCTTTAACAAATAGAATAAATGAGAATGCTAAAACATTCCATAGGTATGTGCTGGAATTTAGAGGATGACTAGGGTAGGAATATGGCCATTGAAGGACAAAAGAAGGAAGTTGTAGGTGGAACCTGTGGAGATCGGAGAGGTGCTTAAAGGACATTTCTCATTGGTTTTCACTCAATGAAAGGAGAATACTGTAGAGCAGAAAAATAATGTACGAGATATTAGACTAGAAAGAATCGAGGTTAGTTATTCTAGAAAGAGTGAAAGTAGACAAATCCTCTGGGACGGATGGGATCTACCCAATGATTCTCGGGGAAGCGAGGGAGGAGATAGCAGATTGCAGAGCCTTTGGCTTTGATATTTAAGTCATCATTGTCCAGACGTTTAGTACCAGAAGACCGGAGAATTGCAAATGTTGTGCCCTTGTTCAAGAAGGTCAGTAGAGTTGACCAAGGTAAGTATAAACCAGTGAGCCTTATTTCTCTTGTCGGAAAAGTTTTGGAAATGATTATAAGAGATGGGATTTAAAATCATCTAGCGAACAACAATTTGAGTTCAGATAGTCAACATGATTTTGTCAAGTGTAGGTCGTGTCTCTCAAACCTCTTTGAGTTTTTTGAGAAGGTGGCAAAGCACGTAAATGAACGTAGGGCAGTGAACATGATATACATGAACTTCAGTAAATCATTTGATAAAGTTCCACTTTGTTGGCTGTTGGAGAAAATGCAGAGGCATTGGATTGAGGGTAATTTAGCAGATTGGATTATAAACTGGCCTTCTGAAAGAAAGCATCGAATGGTGGTTAATAGAAAATATTCAGCCAGAAGTCTGGTTGCTAGTGATGTGGCACAAGGATCTGTTTTGGGACCACTGCTGTGTGACATTTATATAAATGACTTAGACGCAGGCATAGGTGGATGGATTAGTAAAATTGCAGATGACAGTAAAATCGGTGGAGTAGTGGACAATTTGGAAGAATGTTACAGATTGCAGGGGAACTGATATAAACGGCAGGATTTGGCTGAGAGGTGGCAAATGGAGTGCAATGCAGCTAAACGTGAGGCGATGCACATTGGGAAGAATAACACGAAGGCAGAGTACTTCGTCAAAGGATGAATTCTTGGTTGTGTGGATGTGCAGAGGGATCTTGGAGTCCATGTACATAGATCCCTGAAAGTTGCCACGTGAGTTGATAGTGCAGTTAAGAAGGCGTACAAGTGTGTTAGGTTTCATTTGTAGAGAGAATGTGTTCCTGAGCCGCAATATATTGCTGCAAACATTCAAAACGCTAATGTGGCCGCACATGGAATATTGTTTACAGTTCTGGTCGCCATGTTTCGGGAAGGATGTGGAAGCAGTGGAAAAGGTGCATAGGCGATTTACGAGGATGTTACATGGTCTGGAAGGAAGATCTTATGAAGAAAGGCTGAGAGACTTGGGTCTGTTCTCATTGCAAAGAAGAAGGCTAAAAGGGAATTTGATAGAGTCATGCAAGATGATCAGAGGATGAGATAGGGTAGACAGTGAAATGCGTTTTCCTACGATGATGACGTCAGCTTGTAAGAGGGGATATAACTACAACTTGAGGGGTGATAGATTTAAGACAAATGGCAGATGCAGGTAAAGGCGTGGAATGCCATACCTGTCAATGTAGTTAACTCCCCCACATTAGGGACATTTAAACAATCCTTCCATAAGCATATGAATGATGATGGGATAGTGTAGGGGGACGAACTGATAATAGTTCACGGGTTGGCGCAACATC
>NW_025211031.1:18490-21389 GCF_004010195.1 Chiloscyllium plagiosum
CCACAATTTCACCTGCACCTCCACACACATCATTTATTGCATCCGCTGCACTTGAGGTGGCCTCCTCTATATTGGGGGGACAGATCGTCTACTTGCGGGACGTTTCAGGGAACCCCTCTGGGACACCCGGACCAACCAACCCAACCACCCCGTGGCTCAACACTTCAACTCCCCCTCCCACTCCACCAAGGACATGCAGGTCCTTGGACTCCTCCATTGCCAGGCCATAGCAACACGACAGTTGGAGGAAGAGCGCCTCATCTTCCGCCTAGGAACCCTCCAACCACAAGGGATGTACTCAGATTTCTCCAGTTTCCTCATTTCCCCTCCCCCACCTTGCCTCATTCAAATCCCTCGAACTCAGCACCGCCTTCCTAACATGCAATCTTCTTCCTGTCCTCTCTGCCCCATCCCTACTCCGGCCTATCACTCTCACCTTAACCTCCTTCCACCTATCACGTTTCCAACGCGCATCCCCAAGTCTCTGCTCCCTACCTTTTATCCTCGCCTGCTAGGCACACTTTCCTCATTCCTGAAGAAGGGCTTATGCCCGAAACGTCGATTCTCCTGCTCCTTGGATGCTGCCTGAGCAGCTGCGCTTTTCCAGCAACACATTTTCAGCATTCAAATCAGGCCAGTCAGTCAAATTATTCCCCGAAAAATACCAAATTCCAGTCCAGTTTGAATTGAGCACATGACACTCTTAAAAAGCCAATGACACGATTGATGCTCGGTGGTATAAGACCGGTTAAAAGTTGAACAATCGAGAGGATAAAAGCCCAACTAACTTCATGAAATAAAGGCCTGAAAAATAGCTCTCTTGACAGTACTTTTCTCGATCACTAAACTGTGAAGCCGTATCCGTAAGAAAAGAAGACACAGAAAAATCCAAATAGAAGAAAGGCAAGCTGCCTGGTTTAGAGAGAAGTTTTGATTTGTACACCTTAATTGTGAGTGATGTCAGACTAGCAGCTGAATAGATGTAACTCAATTATTCGCCATTATACATTAAGAAATAAGGTTGTTAATTTTAATTTGCATAGTCTTGGCCGCACGAATTTTTAGATTACTGCACCGTATAAAGCTTTTCTCTGTTGCTGCTTTAAAATTAATCAGGAGTGTTACCTCGTGTCGTAAGACATTTTGGGGCTTGGCTCCGTGATTTGAGCTGGCATAGTCAGATGTGAATGGCTTTGTGGCTACTAATAATCCAAACAGATTTAAACACTTATAGGTTAGTGTAATTGATCGGGTTGGACAATTTGCTAAATTTCGGTTACTTGTGATTGAATAAATTTAAAGTGACAGAAACTGCACTGAAAATTGCTACAGATTTTCTGGGATTTGAAGATAATTCTCAAATCTGCCAAGAAACTTTAAAAGGAAAGAACAAAGACATATTTTGAGATATAGCAATTCAGTTAGTTTGGGGGGAACCATGGACAAACGTAAACTTGAAATGGTAAAGTGGTTACTCAAAAGCTTAGGTGAAGCAGAGAAACTGAAAATTGCAGTAGAGGTAGAAAATCTTAAATTACAATTGAGGAAATGGTGTTGGAACATAAACAAAATGACAGAGTGAGAGGAAAGAGAAAGGGAGAGAGAAGGCGATAGAAGAGAGGGAGTGAGAGGAAAAAAGAAAGAGAGATGGTTCTTGGCTGAGCACAGACAGAGAGAAAGAAGAAACGGACAGAGAAATAGAGAGAGGAAAGCGAGAGAGAAAGCGAGAAAGAGGAAAAATAAATAAAGAAAAAGTTGTTAGCTGAACAAAAAGAGAGATAATTTAAACTTGAGAAGTGGCGACTGATTCAGCAAGATCAAGTTAACATGATGAGGATTAAAAGAGAAGGTAGTGATACAAACAATGATGTCGAAACACTGCCACAATTTGAAGAGAATGATTAGGTAGTCCTCTTTATTTCATTTAAAAATATGACCAGATAAATGGATTGGTCCGAACATTTCTGGGTGATGTTCTTTCAGACGAAACTGGTTGGCAGAGCGAGTGAGGCATTTGGCGCATTGTCAGAGGAGGTTTCAAGTGATTATGAAGCGATTAAACAGTTTTTTTGCGGCACGTTTAATTTGGTACCAGAAA
This sequence comes from Chiloscyllium plagiosum, assembly GCF_004010195.1. Taxonomy (NCBI): domain Eukaryota; kingdom Metazoa; phylum Chordata; class Chondrichthyes; order Orectolobiformes; family Hemiscylliidae; genus Chiloscyllium; species Chiloscyllium plagiosum. The sequence continues at coordinate 20,589 of NW_025211031.1, forward strand.
CATGTAGATAGCGGTTCAGAAACACAAAGAAAGAAGCAAGTGAGGCTCATTTTGAGTTCGAAAGAATTAATCATATCTATTTAGACAAAAGGGTTCATTCTTTGAAAACAAGTAAGACATTAGCGGCTCTGAGAGTGTATTCTGCTGGGGGAAATAAAAGACTCACTTTCAGAGAGGTTAAGAATTCACGTGGAGGAACAGAAAGTTCACGAAGTGAGAATCGCAGCAGAATTAACAGATGAGGACAGATTGGTGCGGAAGACAAGCTTCCGGCCAGAATTTCATCCTGCTTGGAGAAGGGCAGTTTTTACACTACGAAACCTAAGAGTCGAGCGCACTGATGAGAATTTGCCACAGAACGAAGAATCCCATTGGAGAGGCAGTGAAAGGCCTCAGGTGTTTTCACCGTAATGAAGTAGGCCACATAAAATTACAGTGCCGGGAGTTGCAGAAGGGCACTGAGAAAAGGTCTGTTTCATTGTCAGAAGGTAGGGCACATTAAAAAGGTCGCTGTTGAAAAAGATGTGCGAAAGGGAGCTTAGCCAATGCCATTAGTGAAGGTCGTAAAAGAGATCCCACGAAGAGCCGAGCAGCTGCATTAGAGTGCACAGCCTAGGCAGGGGCTGGTTTGATATTAGTACTTGACCTCTACAAAGAATGTACCACTATACACAAAATTTATTCAAGAAGAACAGGGGGGAAAGGACAAGAAGTTATAATTTTGAGAGGTAGCAAGGGATGAGCGAATATAAACTTTTTCTGATCATTACCCGAGAGTATGATAATTTATGATATAGATGG
>NW_025211032.1:0-665 GCF_004010195.1 Chiloscyllium plagiosum
TCACCACACACACACACACACACACACACACAAACAGAAACCATTGGTGATGCCTCCCACGGCTGCTAAGCACACATCGCACAGTACGTTGAGGGGGCGCTCAGGCTGGGGGTACAACCAGATAGCGCACAGCAGAGAGAGTCCCTTCGGTCCGGAGAGTCCATTGGCGATGGGTGTCAGCGCGGGGGAGGTGGTGCGTGCCCCATCAAGAGCTCGCGAGCCCCTAAAACCCAACAAGAAACAAGATGACCCATTCACAACCAGAACATCAACCTTTGCAGAGTTCGGGTCCTCGGCCGGCCAGGGTTGGGTTTCGGAGGGTAGCGGCTGCTGTAGGGAAGGGGGATGGCCCGGGGGAAGTGAGGTGGGTGAGGATGGGTCACGTGGCTCGCTGGGGCCCTCGTTTCTCAGTGCCGATGTCGACTGTGATGTTGGTGTACAGAGGCAAATACTCTCTGGAGAGGAGAACGTAATCGAGGCCATTCATCCCATCTTCCTTCCAGGAACGCTTTGTCTTGGCCAGCAAATTGAACCTGGAGGGGTGGAGAGAGAGGGAGGGAATCATAAAACACTCTCAGAATCAGGCCGTTCAGCCCATCATGTCTCCTCCAGTTCTATCCCCCAATCCCCTCCTTTTCTCCCCCCATCTCCCTGCCCCCATCTCT
>NW_025211032.1:4738-8220 GCF_004010195.1 Chiloscyllium plagiosum
TTCTGGGGAAGGTGGGTCCTGTACAGGGAGGATGGGTTGCATCTGAACTGGAGGGGCGCTGATACCCATGAGCGAGAGGCTTGCTACAGCGCTTCAGGAGGGTTTCAACAAGTTTGGCTGGGATATGGGAACCAGAACAGTGGATCAGAGGATGGGGTAGCTGGTGAACAGGCAGGTACAACGTGCAGAGAGTCTGTGAGGAAGGATAGACAGTTGTTAGGGCAAAGGTGCAGTCCGTGTGACAGGTTGGAGTGTGTCTATTGAAACACAAGAAGTATCAGGAGTAAGGGTGATGAACTTAGAGCATGGATCAATACTTGGAGCTACGAAGTTGTGGCCACTATGAAGATTTGGATGTCACAGGGCAGGGATGGTTGTTGGATGTTCCAGGGTTTAGATGTTTCAGAAGGAATGGGGGGAGGTGAAAGAGTGGTATTGCTAATCAGGAATAGCTGCAGAAAGGGGGGTTGTTGAGGAGGGTTTGTCTACAGAGTCAGTATGGGTGGAAGTCAGAAACAGAAAAGGAGCAGTCACCTTATTGTGAGTTTTCTATAGACCCCCCAATAGCAACAGAGACACGGGGGAGCAGATTGGGAGGCAGATTTTGGGAAGATGCAGAAATAACAGGGTTGTTGTCATGGGTGACTTTAACCTCCTTAATCTTGATTGGAACTTCCTTAGTTCAAATAGTTTGGATGGAGCCGATTTTGTCCGGTGTGTCCAGAAAGGATTCCTGACTTAGTATGTAGATAGGCCAACTAGAGGGGAGGCCATATTGGATTTGGTGCTTGGCAACGAACCAGGTCAGGTGTCAGATCTCTTGGTGGCAGAGCATTTCAGCGAGTGATCACAACTCCCTGATTTTACTATACTCATGGGGAGGGATAGGAGCAGATGATATGGGAAAGTATTTAACTGGGAGAGGACAAATTCCGATGCTATTACGCAGGAACTGTGGAGCATAAATTGGAACAGATGTTCTCAGGGAAATGCACATCAGAAATGTGGAAGTTGTTTCGGGAGCACTTGCTGATGGTACTGGACAGGTTTATCTCACTGAGGCAAGGAAGGGATGATAGGGTGAAGGAACTTTGGATGACAACAGATGTGGAACATCTATTCATGAGGAAGAAGGAAGCTCATTTAAGGTTGAGGAAGCAAGGATCAGACAGGGCTTTAGAGGTAGCCAGGAAGGGACTGAGAAATGGACTTCGGAGAGCTAGAATGGGGCATGAAAAAAGCTTTAGCAGATAGGATTAAGGAAAACCCCAAGATGTTCTGAGCTTGTGAGGAACAAGAGGTTGGCCAGAGAGAGGGTAAGGCCGATCAGGGATAGTGGAGGGAACCTGTACCTGGAATCGGAGGTGGTAGGGCAGGTACTACCCTTTCACGGTTTTGTGAAGGGTGGGTCGTGCCTCACAAACCTTACTGAGTTCTTTCAGAAAGTGACCAAACAGGTGGATGAGGGGAAAGTGGTTGATGTGGTGTATATGGATTTCAGTAAGGCATTCGATAAGGTTCCCCACGATAGGCTATTGTACAAAATACAGAGGCATGGGATTGAGGGGGATTTGGCGGTTTGGATCAGTAATTGGCTAGCTGAAAGACAGAGGGTGGTGGTTGATGGGAAATGTTCATCCTGGAGGTTAGTTGCTAGTGGGGTACAGCAAGGATCTGTTTTTGGGCCCACTGCTGTTTATCATTATTATAAATGACCTGGATAAGGGCATAGAAGGGTGGGTTAGTAAATTTGCGGATGACACTAAGGTCGGTGGAGTTGTGGATAGTGCCGAAGGATGTTGTAGGTTACAGAGAGACACAGATAAGCTGCAGAGCTGGGCTGAGAGCTGGCAAATGGAGTTTAATGCAGAAAAGTGTGAGGTGATTCACTTTGGAAGGAGTAACAGGAATGCAGAGTACTGGGCTAATGGTCAGATTCTTGGCCGTGTAGATAAGAGAGAGATCTTGGTGTCCAGGTACATAGATCTCTGAAAGTTGCCACCCAGGTTGACAGGGTTGGTAAGAAGGCGTATGGTGTGTTAGCTTTTACTGGGAGAGGGACTGAGTTCCGGAGCCATGAGGTCATGCTGCAGCTGTACAAAACTCTGGTGCGGCCGCACTTGGAGTATTGTGTACAGTTCTGGTCACCGCATTATGGGAAGGATGTGGAAGCTTTGGAAAGGGTTCAGAGGAGATTTACCAGGATGTTGCCTGGTCCTGGGGTGATTCAGTGTTGGAGAGAGATTGGGATAGACTGTGGGGGGAGTAGGAGGGAGATTTACCAGGATGCTGCCTGGTCTGGAGGGAAGGCTGAGGGACCTGAGGCTGTTCTCGTTAGAGAGAAGGCGACTGAGAGGTGACTTAATTGAGGCGTATAAGATAATCGGAGGGTTAGATAGGGTGGGCAGGGAGAGCCTTTTTCCTCGGATGGTGACGGCCAGCATGAGGGGGCATAACTTTAAATTGAGGGGTGATAGATATAGGACAGATGTCAGAGGGAGTTTCTTTACTCAGACAGTAGTAAGGGTGTGGAACACACTGCCCACAACAGTAGGAGACTCAGCAACTTTAAGGGCATTTAAATGGTCATTGGGTAAACATATGGACGAGGATGGAACAGTGTAGGTTAGATGGGCTTCAGACTGGTTCCACAGGTCGGAACAACATCGAGGGCCGAAGGGCCTGTACTGCGCTGGAATGTTCTATGCTCTTAATGAATACTTTGCTTCAGTATTCACTAACAAGAGGGACCTTGATGTTTGAGGACAATGTGAAACGGACTAATCTGCTCAAACAGGTCGATGTTAAGAAGGAGGATGTGCTGAAATGTTTGAAAAACGTGAGGATAGATAAACTCCCTGGGCCAGACGGGATATACCCGAGGTTGTCACAGGACGCGAGGGAAGAGATTGCTGCGCCTTTGGCGATAATCTTTGCATCCATCGGATTAGTGCCAGGTGATTGGAGGATGGCAGACGTAATTTTCCTGTTCAAGAAAGGGAATAGGGATAACCCTGGGAATGACAGACCAGTCAGTCTTACATCGGTGGTGGACAAACTATTGGAGGGATTCTGAGGGACAGGATTTATGATTATTTGGAAAACCGTTGTTTGATTCGAGCAAGTCAGCATGGCTTTGGGAAGGGCAGGTCATACCTCACAAACCTTACTGAGTTCTTTGAGGATGTGACAAAACACAGTGATGAGGGTAGAGCAGTGGATGTGGTGGATATGGATTTTAGCGAGGTGTTCGGGAAGGTTCCCCAGGGTAGGCTGATTCAGAAAGGAAGGAGGCTTGGGATCCAGGGAAATCTGGCTGTCTGGATACAGAATTGGCTGGCCCAGTGAAGACAGAGGGTGGTGGGAGATGGCAAGTATTCAGCCTGGGGCTCGGTGACCAGTGGGTGTTCCACAGGGATCTGTTCTGGGACCTCTGCTCTTTGTGATGTTTATAAATGACTTGGATGAGGAAGTGGAAGGGG
>NW_025211032.1:8757-9497 GCF_004010195.1 Chiloscyllium plagiosum
GGGTCGGTGCTGAGGGATTGCCGCACTGTCGGAGGGTCAGTGCTGAGGGAGTGCCGCACTGTCAGAGGGTCAGTGCTGAGTCAGTGTGCACTGTCGGAGGGTCAGTGCTGAGGGAGTGGGCACTGTCGGAGGGTCAGTGCTGAGGGAGTGTGCACTGTCGGAGGGTCAGTGCTGAGTCAGTGGGCACTGTCGGAGGGTCAGTGCTGAGGGAGTGGGCACTGTCAGAGGGTCAGTGCTGAGGGAGTGGGCACTGTCGGAGTGTCTTTGATTAGTTGTGAAGGGTTGGACCCCGATGAGTCGGAGCCCGGTGCTAGAGCAGTGAAGACAGTGTCAGTTGTTGTTGTTTTGGAGGCGGTCCTTACCTCCCAGTCTGACCTGGGTTGACCTCCTGACCTGCCCGAGTCGGTTTTCTGCGAGACACGTGTACACTCCCCAGTCTGTCGGCTCGTGAACTTTAACCTGTCCGAGGGAGAGAGGGCAAAGGTCAGAGACATAACACAGCTCCGCCCCCACCCTGCCCCGGGGGGGTGGGGGGTCAGGGTGACCCTGATTGGGGCAAATACCAAGGGACAAGGAAACCCCGAGAGAGCAGCCCGTCTCAAATACCCCATCACCATGTCCTGTATCCCAGGATCCCTCAGTCACAGCAGGTCCAATCAGAACCCCCCCCCCCGGGGCACCATCTCCCCCGCCACCCCCTCCCCCAATCACCCCCCTCCCCCTGTCACCCCCGGGGCACC
>NW_025211032.1:10451-12038 GCF_004010195.1 Chiloscyllium plagiosum
CCATTGGCCCATCTGATCAAGATCCTGTTGTAATCGGAGGTAATCCTCTTCACTGTCCACTACACCTCCAAGTTTGGTGTCATCTGCAAACTTACTAACTGTACCTCTTATGCTCGCATCCAAATCATTTAAGTAAATGACAAAAAGTAGAGGACCCAGCACCGATCCTTGTGGCACACCACTGGTCACAGGCCTCCAGTCTGAAAAACCAACCCTCCACCACCACCCTCTGTCTTCTACCCTTGAGCCAGTTCTGGATCCAAATGGCTAGTTCTCCCTGTATCCCGTGAGATCTAACCTTGCTAACCAGTCTCCCATGGGGAACCTTGTCGAACGCCTTACTGAAGTCCATATAGATCACATCTACTGCTCTGCCCTCATCAATCCTCTTTGTTACTTCAAAAAACTCATTCAAGTTTGTGAGACATGATTTCCCACGCACAAAGCCATGTTGACTATCCCCAATCAGTCCTTGCCTTTCCAAATACATGTACAGCCCTTCCCTCAGGATTCCCTCCAACAACTTACCCACCACCGAGGTCAGGCTCACCGGGCTATAGTTCCCTGGCTTGTCCTTATTGTTCTTTGTAAGGAGTGGCACCACGTTAGCCAACCTCCAGTCTTCCGGCACCTCACCTGGTGTTCCACAGGGATCTGTTCTGGGACCTCTGCTCTTTGTGATGTTTATAAATGACTTGGATGAGGAAGTGGAGGGGGGGGGGGTTAGTAAGTTTGCCGATGACACGGAGGTTGGTGGAGTTGTGGATAGTGTGAAGGGCTGTTGTAGGTTCCAACGGGACACTGACAGGACGCAGAGCTGGGCTGGGACGTGGCAGATGGAGTTCAACCTGGAAAAGTGTGAAGTGATTCACTTTGGAAGGTGGGATTTGAATGCAGAATACAGGGATAAAGGCAGGATTCTTGGCAGTGTGGAGGAACAGTGGGACCTTGGAGTCCATGTCCTTAGATCCCTCAAAGTTGCCACCCAAGTGGATAGGGTTGTGATTGGCATAGGTGTTTGGAGAAAGGTTTCGGGGTGATGTCAGAGGGAGGGTCTTTACACAGAGAGTGGGGGGGGGGGGGGTGTGGGATACACTGTCAGCAGGGGGAGTAGAGTCAGAGACATGAGGGACATTTTAGCAACTCTTGGATAGGCCCCTGGATGACATTACAATGAAGGGGATGGAGGTTAGTCTGACCATAGAGAAGGATACAAGGCTGGCACAACAGCGAGGGCCGAAGGGCCTGCACTGTGATGAATTCTGTGTAAATGGATTGTCCTTACTCAGAGTTCAACCACCGACCCTCAGTAACAGCAGTGTGTACCATCCCTTCCCTGCCCCACCGACCCTCAGTAACAGCAGTGTGTACCATCCCCTCCCTCCCCCACCGACCCTCAGTAACAGCAGTGTGTACCATCCCTTCCCTGCCCCACCGACCCTCAGTAACAGCAGTGTGTACCATCCCCTCCCTCCCCCCCCGACACTCCGTAACAGCAGTGTGTACCAGCTACAAGATACCCTGCAGAAACTCCCCAAACATCCCCTCCCTCCACCCCCCGACGCTCAGTAACAGCAGTGTGTACCA
>NW_025211032.1:14993-20466 GCF_004010195.1 Chiloscyllium plagiosum
GTGAACCATTCTGGCTGGCAGGAAGGCCGGGGCACAGTACACTTCCAATGGTTTTCCGATCGCTGGCGTGTACCTGACTGCGGGCAGTATGCCCTTACACCTTCTCGTTTGTTGTACAAGGAAACACGAGACAAACCACACACCACCGTAGCGGATGGGCATTTGCACTTCTTTTCTTGGACAGCAGACGTGGCACCCTATGTGGTTTACTTTCCCCCTTCCGGCCCTCTTACGTTCGTTACTGTTTACATGGGTTGGTGTGGCCTCAGTTGAGGCCAAGGGAGGGAATGTTGGGGTGATTTCACTGTGGTGTTTAATGTAGGGCTAGGGAGGGTGACACTAGTTCTGCAACAGACACTTCTAGTTCCAGCCCTGAAATGGTTAACAACAGCCAAGCGAGCTGCTGCTGGCGATTGCATGACTGCTGGAGCTTGTAAGGGATATGCATAATGTTAATTAAATCTTGGAGCCTGTAAATACCAGCCAGTATCAATTGCCCCATCGAAACTCGGGATTCATAAAGAAACTGATCGGAATCTGTAACTGTTAGACAAGTGTGAATTGCTCTATCGGAACCTGTAACTATTGAGTGTGAATGGCTCTATTTAAGTCTAAAGTTGATAAGTGTAATTGTCAATTTAGTTAAACTGAAACTATTGAAAATGGCTAGCCTGTCAGATGCATAGTAATTCCTTGAAACAATGAACTATTGAATACGGGATTGGAACCGCTCCCGGGGATGGCTGAGCCATTGTCAAGCACAGCAGGAGCTGGACAGGCACTTCGATGCGGCCAATAGGAGGACGGATCCCCAGCGCGCGCAGATGAATGGACCAATGGGGAAGGCGAACTGACCGGGGACTCCAGGCAGCGCGGAGTATAATTGTGTCAACTTTGAACGGGAAGGGAGAACGCCTTCTCCAACGAATGCATGCCTGTAGATTCGTTGTACCAGTTAAGATTCTGTGAATAAACGGCTGTCTGCGTCTAACCATAGCTGCCAGTGTGAGTCTCTCCTTCCGAAAGAACACGCAAAGACGGGACCCTCCGGGTCCGTCTTAACAGCTGGAAGGCTCATTTCCAGACGTTTCGCCACCACGCTAGGTAACATCTTCAGTGGGCCTCCGGATGATGCACTATTAATGATTCCTGCTTTCTATGTATGGGTTCCTTTGGGCTGGTGGGGTCATTTCCTGTGGTGACATCACTTCCTATGGTCACGTCATTTCCTGTTCTTTTCTCGAGGGAGGTAAAGTGGAATCCAAGTCGATGTGTTTGGTGATGGAGTTCCAGTCGGAATGCCGCGCTTCTAGGAATTCTCGTGCCCGTTTCTGTTTGGCTTGTCCTGGGATGGGATGCGTTGTCCCAGTCGAAGTGGTGTCTTTCCTTATCGGTACGCGAGGATAACAGTGAGAGAGGATCCTTGGGGCTAGTTACCCGCCTGTTTGTCCAACGTAGTGTTTGTCACAGTCCTTGCACGGTAGTTTGTGAATTACTTTAGTTTTGCGTGTTGTCTGTATAGGGTCTTTCAAGTTCATTAGCCGCTGTTTTGGTGGGGTTTGTGGGCTACCATGACAGACCCACCCAGGGGTCGCAGTAGTCTGGCAGTCATTTCCAAGATGTCTTTGATGTCGGGGAGCGTGGCTCGGGTTTCTGGGCGTGTTTTGGCTGCTTGTTTGGGTTCGTAACTGTGGGAAAAAAAAAATCGGTGGGTACCCATTCTTTTTGAATACACTGTATAGGTGAGTTTCCTCTGCTCTGCGTAGTTCCTGTGTGCTGCAGTGTGTGGTGGCTCGTTGGAATAATGTTCTGATGCAGCTCAGTTTGTGGGTGTTGGGGTGATTGCTTCTGTATTTGGTCCGTACGTGGCGTTTTCCTGCAAACGCTGGTTTGAAGTTTCCCATTGGCTGTTCACCCTGCCGTGACATCTAGGAATGGCAGTGTGTTGTTGCTTTCCTCCTGTTTAGTGAATGTTATGCTAACTTTCCTCTAACTTGTTTCATTTAGTGATGACAAACGTGTCATCCGTGTAGCAGACCCAAAGTTTGGGTTGGATGGTTGGCAGAGCTGTTTGTTGAGTCTCTGCATTACTGCCTCTGTTAAGAACCCTGATATCGGAGAGAGCCCATGGGTGTTCACTTGGTTTGTCTGTAGGTAGCGAATGTGTGATAAAGCGATAGGGCCACTAACTTGATGATACTGTCCTTGCTGATGAAGATGGTGGTGCTTAGTGTTTAGATTAGATTACAGGCCCTTCGGCCCAACAAGTCCACACCGACCCGCCGAAGCGCAACCCACCCATACATTTACCCCTTCACCTAACACGACAGGCAATTTCCCATGGCCAATCCATCCTAACCTGCACATCCCTGGGCACTATGGGACAATTCCCCATGGCCAATCCACCCTAACCTGCACATCCCTGGGCACTATGGGACAATTTCCCATGGCCAATCCACCCTAACCTGCACATCCCTGGGCACTATGGGACAATTCCCTATGGCCAATCTACCCTAACCTGGACATCCCTGTACACTATGGGACAACAATATACACATGAATTGTGCTATCGATGGCTGTGTTTTATTTTCCTGTACATTCTGCAGAGGCTGGACGCCATTGTAGATAAATCCAAGTTAGTAAATGTGTTTTAAGCACTGTAGATGAATGGAAGGGATGCAAGCCTCTGCAAAAGGAAGAAGAGGAAGTGTGGAGAACTGCAGACCAATTAACTTGACATCTGTGGGGAAACTGTTGTAATCTATCATATAGGATCTGATATTGGATACTTAGAAATTAACAGCAACATTGGAGAGTATCAGTATGCATTTCTGACAGTCATCATATTTGACAAACTTCAGAATGATTTGAACTTGTTTATTGCACCACAGAAATGGCATATTTCGATTTTCAGAAGACTTTTTATAAGAAATCATGCAGTGAGTTCATAAATAAGAGTCTTCTACTAAGTGCTTTAAGTCTTTAGTGTAGCAGCTTGGCCAGTCTGTAAGTTGGTGTTCCAGGTAGTGAGACTATGGGTCTGGGTAGGGGGGGTTGCTCCTGGTTTGTGTATTTTGGGTGATCTGTAGAAGTGTGGTGTGTTGGATCGTTCTGGTTTTATTGTTTGGACGTCTGTCTAAAATTTAATTCTCCAGATTTCTGAAGTTTTTGGAGTTGGGCTGTGATTCTGTTCTCCAGTTGCGGGCTCGGGTCTATTGCCACCTGTGGGTAAGTGCTGGTATCTGCAAGCAGTGCGTTTGCTTTCTCAATGAAGTCTCTTTGATTTAGAATGACCGCCAAGCCACCGCTGTCTGCAGGCAGGATAACAATGTCTTTTTATAGACTTTCCAGTGCTTTCCTTTCCTTTGTGTATTGAATGTGTCTCCTCTTCCTTTTCTTTTCCTGCTTAATGTTGGTGCGACTGTCTGTCTGATGGTTTGTGGGTTTCTTCTGCGAGTTGGTTGTCTTTCAGTGTTGTTTCTAACGCTGCTAAGAAATCTTTCTTGTCCGCGTCCTGGCAGTTGTAATTTAATCCTCCTACTATTTAGACGGCCTTTTCAGTGTCTGTTAAGGGTCAGATAAGTTTTTTTATCCACGCTTCTGTGATGTTTTGCCCACCAACTCATTGAAACAGCAGCTAATGAACTTGAAAGACCCAATGCAGACATTGAGCAAAACTAACGTCATTTACAAAATACTGTAACAAACACTACATTGGGCAAACAGGCAGAATATGAAAGTCAACGAGCCCCAAAAAGACATGACCCTCTCTCACCAGTATCCTCACATACTGATGACGAAGGACATCACTTCGACTGGAACACATCCAGCCTAAGACAAGCCAAAACAGAGACACGCACGAGAATTCCTAGAAGCATGGCATTCCAACTGGAACTCTCTCAACAAATGCATCGACGTTGACTTGGACCCCATTTACCACCCCATGAGAAAAAGAGGAAATGACATCACCATAGGAAATGACTTCACCAGCCCAAAGAAACCCGAACATATAACGGGAAAGCAGGAATCATCAGCTGTGCTTCATCCGGAGGCCCACTGAAGATGTTCCCTAGTACACAGTGGCGAAACGTCTGGAAATGAACCTTCCAGCTCAGCGAGCTAACCTCCAAGCAGGGAGAGAGAGAGAGAAATCCCGCGCGCGAGACGGAGACAGAGAGAAGGGTCAGCCCCTGAAATGGGGACACTTGGGGAGCTTGCCAATGTGCCCTGATCCTACAGCAGGTTGGTATCCCACCCACCACACCGTTCCCCTCCCTCCTGGTACCTTCCCACGGCCCGACCTCTGTTTACAACCATCCCCTACAGACCCTTGTGGTGCTGTTGACCCTCAGAGTGTCAGACCCTGAAACACCACCCCGTGACCCTGTCTGTGCCCCCCCCCCGGGTCCCGGTGCGCCCCCACCTGGTGAATGATGTAGATGCGGTAGTGCAGCTGCTGTTTCTGGAGCATGGGGTGGAGGTAATACAGAAGGTATTTCAGATGCTGCTCCCTCTGTCTGTGAGGGACCAACACGGCCGTACTGTGCTTCGACTCGCAGTCTGGGGGTTTGTACCACCCCCCGGCCAGCACCATGGGGTTCCTCTTCCTCACCTCTTCCAAGGTCAGCTCCTTTGGGAAACTGACACGGATCGGACCACCTAGCGGGGAATGGGGACAGGGGGTTAGACCCGCTCTGGAACCTGTCACCCCTCTCCCCACTCCATCTCTCCCCGGCATTTCCCGGAATTAGACACCGTCGGCCATTCCTCAGCTCACCGGCCCGGTCCGTCACGATCTCATTCCTCAGCTCACCGGCCCGGTCCGTCACGATCTCGGTGTTCCCAGAGACCCTCCCTCACTGTCCACTCCACCCCCACCCACCCTCGGGATCATACTCAACACAGTCTCTGCTCATCAGACCAGGAGGGTCACTGCTGTCCAGCACAACACGATTGGACTTTCAGACCAACCCCCAACCACCAACACACCCCCACACTCGCGCACACCCACTCACTCCNACCACACAGACCCAGCCACACCCCCACTCTCCCACCCCCCCCAACCAAACCAATTCCACTTTGTCCCTGTCACTGTCCCACTGTCATTCTGGGAGCTATCATTTCCCCACAATGTCTGTCGTGTGGTACTTTATCTGATGCTCTCTGTAAACCCACACACGCCACACCCACCACGTTCATCCCATCACCATCCTCCGGCAACAGGGCAGCAGAAAGAAAACAGACCCCATCCCCTCCCAATGGATCCAGACCCCTTCCCATTCACTCCCACTCTACACCGTCCCATTGGACCCAAACCCCTTCCCGTTCACTCACACTCTACACCGTCCCAATGGACCCAAACCCCTTCCCGTTGTCTCCCACTCTACACGGTCCCAATGGACCCAAAACCCTTCCCGTTCACCTCCTCTATCCTCTGTCTGAAGGGACTGGGATACCAATCCTGCAAGAGGAA
>NW_025211032.1:20494-21391 GCF_004010195.1 Chiloscyllium plagiosum
CTATACCCCCTCCCTCCCTCGGTAACCCCCTACAACCCCCCCCTCCCTCGGTAACCCCCTCCACCCCCTCCCTATCTCTCTAACCTCTATACCATCCCCTGTGCCCCCTCCGTTCCGAGTCACTCCCTACCCCGGAGCCCCCCTTGCCCACTTACTGAGGTACGGTGAGACCGATGGACAGTACGGCAGCTGGTCTTCATCCACCAGGAGGTGGGTGATGAGGCTGAGATTGGCGTAGATATCTCCGGGCTGCGAGCTGTTGGCCTGGGAGGTGGTGGCCACTGATCCTGTCTTCCAGAGGGCACTGACGATGGCACTGACCCTCTGGCGTGATCCCTCGTGGTACACCAACAGAATGACCAACAGTTGGGCACTCCCCAGCACAGCCAGGAAACGCACTCTGGTGGGTATTTTCATTGGTATCTCACAGCGGGCCCCAAGGGCGTGGGCACAAGGAACTGATAGAGTCACAGCCCAATGTCTTCAGAGGGGCATCACTCAGCAATACCACACCCCACCAACGTCCCCCTCCCACTGAGTCCAAACAACAGCTCGACGTCAAGTCACAGGAAGGCTGCGCTCTGATTGGCTCCAAAAACCAATCGCTTGGCACTGTTAGAGGGTATTGACGGCGTTCCAGGGGGTTACTCGCTAGCGGGAGTTGAAAGGCCACTCCAAGATGGCGGCAGAAAAGGCCATGATGCACATCCTGGGAAAGCAGGGAGTGGGAGGGTCACGGGGTCACCTGCAAAGTCAGAAACAGAGAGTGAGATTCCTGAGGAACCTTCCTCAACTCAAAAAGACTCATCGGAGGGCTTCACTCCCACTCTACCCCGCCCCAATGGACCCAAACCCCTTCCCATTCCCTCCCACTCGACACCGTCCCAATGGACCCAA
>NW_025211033.1:0-7162 GCF_004010195.1 Chiloscyllium plagiosum
GTACTGTGCGCAGTTCTGGTCTCCAAATTTGAGGAAAGACACTCTGGCTATTGAGGGAGTACAGCATAGGTTCACGAGGTCAATTCCTGGAATAGCGGGATTGCCTTACACTGAAAGACTGGATCGACTGGGCTTGTATACCCTTGGGTTTAGAAGACTGAGAGGGGATCTGATTGAGACATATAAGATTATTAAAGGATTGGACACTCTGGAGGCAGGAAACATGTTTCCGCTGATGGGTGAGTGCCGAACCAGAGGACACAGCTTAAAAATACGGGGTAGACCATTTAGGACAGCGATGAGGAGAACCTTCTTCACCCAGAGAGTGGTGGCTGTGTGGAATGCTCTGCCCCAGCGGGCAATGGAGGCCCAGTCTCTGGATTCCTTTAAGAAAGAGTTGCATAGAGCTCTCAAGGATATTAGAATCAAGGGTTATGGAGATAAGGTAGGAATAGGATACTGATTAAGGATGATCAGCCATGATCATATCGCATGGTGGTGCAGGCTCGAAGGGCAGAATGGCCTACTCCTGCACCTATTGTCTATTATACACTTAATGGTAAGGTCCTAGGGAGTGTTGCTGAACAAAGAGACCTTGGAGTGCAGGTTCATAGCTCCTTGAAAGTGCAGTCGCAGGTAGATAGGATAGTGAAGAAGGCATTTGGTATGCTTTATTGGTCAGAGTATTGAGTACAGGAGTTGGGAGGTCATGTTGCGGCTGTGCAGGACATTGGTCAGGCCACTGTTGGAATATTCCAATTCTGGTCTCCTTTCTTACGGAAAGATATTGTGAAATTTGAAAGGATTCAGAAAAGATTTACAAGGATTTTGCCAGGGTTGGAGGATCTGAGCTACAGGGAGAGGCTGAACAGGCTGGGGCTGTTTTCCCTGGAGCGTCGGAGGCTGAGGGGTGACCTTATAGAAGTTTATGGATTATGAGGGGCATGGATAGGATAAATAGACAAAGTCTTTTCCCTGGGGTGGGGGAGTCCAGAACTAGAAGGCATAGGTTTAGGGTGAGAGGGGAAAGATGTAAAAGAGACCTAAGGGGTAACTTTTTCACATAGAGGATGGTACGTGTATGGAATGAGCTGCCAGAGGATGTGGTGGAGGGTGGTACAATTACAACATTTAAGAGGCATTTGGATGGGTATATGAATAGGAAGGGTTTGGAGGGATATGGGCCAGGTGCTGGCAGGGGGACTAGATTGGGTTGGGATATCTGGTCGGCATGGACGGATTGGACCGAAGGGTCTGTTTCCATGCTGTACATCTCTATGACTCTCTGACTCTATGACCTGATGGAATCAAGCTGAGCCATGAAAGAAACGGCTATTTGAAGGATAGCGGCCCATGAAAAAGGGGAGGGGTGAGAAGATTCCTTGATACAAAACATAAAATGTTTCATATCACACACGTCAGAATACACAGCAAACCTGCAGGAGCTCATAAACATTATGTCACATGACAGTGGGCCAGACTCACAGAAAGTCAGAGAGTCAGAGAGATGTACACCATGGGGGACCCTTCGGTCCAACTCCTCCATGCCGACCACATATCCCAATCTAATCTAATCTCATTTGCCAGCACTTGGCCCATATCCCTCTAAACCCTTCCTATTCATATACCATCCAGACGCCTTTTAAATGTTATAATTGTACCAGCCTCCATCACTTCCTCTGGCAGCTCATTCCATACACGCACCATACTCTGCGTGAAAAAGTTGCCCCTTAGGTCTCTTTTAAATGTTTCGCCTTTCACCCTAAACATATGCCCTCTAGTTCTGGACTTGTCTGTTTACCTATCCATGCCCCTGATGATTATATAAACCTCTACAAGGTCATCCCTCAGCCTCCGACGCTCCATGGAATGCTGCCCCAGCCTATTCAGCCTCTCCCAACAGCTCAAATCCTCCAATTGTGGCAACATACTTGTAAATCTTTTCTGAAGCCTTTCAAGTTTCATAATACCCTTCCGACAGGGGGGAGACCAGAATTGCAAACAATATTCCAAAAGTGACCTAATCAGTGTCATTTACAGCCACAACATGACCTCTCAATTCCTACACTTCCTACAGGGAGAATTCTGTGAATCCCTTGGTGAGTATAAGGGCAGTAAGAGTTTACTTAAGAGGGAAATCAAGAGGACAAGAAGAGGGTGTGAGACAGCTTTGTCAAGTAGGGTTAAGGAGAATCCAAAGAGATTCTACAGATACAGTAAGAGCAAAGGAGTAACTAGGGAGTGAATAGGGAACCTTAAAGATCAACAAGGCTGTCTATGCGTGGAACCACAGGAGATGGGGGAGGTAATAGAAGAATATGTTGCATCGGTATTTATTGTGGAAGAGGACATGGAAGCTCGGGAACTTGGGGATATAAATAGTGATGTCTTGAAAAGTGTCTATATTACAGAAGTGAAGGTGCTGCAGGGCCTAAAACACATAAAGGAAGATAAATCCCAGGGGCCTAATCAGGTGTATCTCAAAACTTTATGGGAAGCTAGGAACGTGATTGCTGGGCCCCTTGCAGAGATAGTGGTCGAGAGTGTGGTGTTGGGAAAGCACCAGGAAGACTGATGAAGGGCTTATGCCTGAAACATTGACTCTCTTGCTCCTTGGATGCTGCCTGACATGCTGTGCTTTTCCAGCACCACTCTTGACTCTAGTCTTCAGCATCTGGAGTTCTTACTTTCTCTTCCCTTACTGAGATGGCTGTATCATTGACGGCCATGAGTGAGAACATAGAACATAGGACATTACAGTGCAGTACAGGCCCTTCAGCCCTTGATGTTGCTGCAACCTGAAGCCCATCTAACTTACACTATTCCATGATCATCCATGTATTTTTCCAATGACCATTTAAATGCCCTCAATGTTGGCGAGTCTACTATTGTTTCAGACAAGACGTTCCCCGCCCTTCCAACTCTCTGAGGAAAGAACCTACCTCTGACATCTGTCCAATATCGATCACCCCTCAATTTAAAACTCACCATGAAAGCTAGTCCCCTCATGCTCGCCATCACCATTTGAGGAAAAAGGTTCTTCCTGTCCACCCTATCTAATCCTCTGATCACCTTATAGGACAGGTGCTGGAAGACTGGAGAGTGACTAATGTGTTGCCGTTGTTTCAGAAAGATGGTGAGGAAAAGCTAGTGACCTACAGATCAGTGAGACTGATGTCAGTCATGGTTAAATGGTTGCAGGGATTGTGAAGAATAGGATTTACATGTATTTGGGAAGGCAAAGACTGAGTAGGGATTAAATTCACGAAGGTAACAAATACATTGTGGCTTCTTAATAAGTGAAATTAAGACAGATAACCAGGGGAAAGAATTTATAGTTTAATTCATAGTTGGTGAGAAGAACATGAGGGGGAGAAGCTCCCATCAGTTCAAATGGAATCTAGAAGGTTTCTAACATGGAAAGAGGCCACTTGGCCCATCGTGTCTACAAGGCCAAAGAAATTGTGTCTCACAAGCTTGATTGAGTTTGTTCAAGAGATGACAGAGAAGACTGATGAAGGCAGGGCACTAAACGTTGTCTGTAGGGTCTTTCAGCAAGGCGTACAACAAGGTTTCTCATGGTAGACTGGTTAACAACGATAGATCACATGGAATATAAGGGCAGCTAGCCATTTGGATACAAAATTCACTTGAAGGTAGGAGATAGAGTGTGGAGGTAGAGGGTGGTTGTTCACACTGGAGGCCTGTGACCAGTGGTGTGCCACAATGTTCGGTACTGGGTCTACTGCTTTTCATCATTGACATAAATGATTTGGATGTGAATGTAGGAGCTATGGTTACTAGGTTTGAAGATGACACCAAAATTGGTGGCGTGGTGCATAGTGAAGAAGGTTATCTCAGAGTACAATGGGACCTTGATCAGATGGGCAATTGGGTCAAGAAGTAACAGATGGAGTTTAATATAGATAAACATGAGATGTTGCATTTTGCAAGGCGAACTAGGACAGGACTTATAAACTTAATGATAGGGCCCTGGGGCGGGTTGCCGAACAAAAACACCTAGTGGTGCAGTTTCATAGTTCCTTGAAAGTGGAGTGGCAGATGGAGAGGATGGGAAAGAGGCATTGGGTGTGTTTGCCTTTACAGGTCAGCGTGTGGAGGGTAGGAGTTGCAGCGTCATGTTGCTGCTTAGGATACTGCATTCAATTCTGTTCTGCCTTCTATAGAAGGATGTTGTGAAACTTGAAAGGATACAGAAAAGATGTAGAAGGATGTCGCCAGGGTTGGAGGGTTTGAGATGCAGGGAGAGGCTGTTATTCCTGGAGTGTCAGACACTGAGGCGTGACCACACAGGCGTTTATAAAATCATGAGGGGCATGGAGAGGTTAAATAGACAAGGTCTTTATCTGAGGGTGGGGGAGTCCAAATCGAGATGCCATAGGGTTAAGGTGAGAAGGGAAAGATTTAAAAAGGACCTGAGGGTGAACATGTTCATGCACAGGGTGGTGGGTTTATGGAATGCACTGGCAGAACAAGTGTTGGAGACTGGGTCAATTACAGAATAAAAAGGCATCTGGATGGAAATAAGAAATTAAAGGGTTTGGAGGGATATGGGTCAAGTTCTGGCAAATGGGATAAGTAACAAGTTGCTTAACTCACTGGGTGGAGGAAATAAACCTGAGGAGACAAGACTGAACAAGACGCAACACAAGGTGAACTCTGAACGAGTGGTCAGTAATCTCAGAGACAACAAAAACATTGGAACAACAACAAGAGGTGAATTCTGATGGTGAAGTCAGTAATCTCAGAGACAACAAAAACATTGGAACAACAACACGAGGTGAATTCTGAACGAGTGGTCAGTAATCTCAGAGACAACAACATTGGAACAACAACACGAGGTGAATTCTGATGGTGAAGTCAGTTATCTCAGAGACAACAACAACATTGGAACTCCTGTGCCCCCTCCCCGAATGAGGGTGGGAAATATTGCGAATGCTCACTGGGCCTGTACACCGGTCTCCGGCGCAGGTGCATCTCCTCGCGTCGGATTTGTACTCAGCGGCGGTTAAGAACATGGCAGCCCCGGGCCTGGAGTTTTGTTCCGTCTATTTCTGTGAGTTACATCTCTGAGGAGTGCACAGGCATGCTCCAGATTATTCTGAAAGTGGGAACTTCCTGAAGGCTCACAGTTAGTTAAGATCTGAACGGAGCTGAGAAAGGGTAAGTTCAGCTTTATTGTTAGTCTTTGTCAAACCAAGTTAGTCCTTTCAATGCAAGGAGCTCAGCCATTGGTGAGTGAGCGGGAAGGATCTCTCCCAGGTTTGAAGGCAGAAACAAACACTGCCAGAACCAATTGAAAAGAAAAGCAACATTTCACAAAGACCGTGGATCATCACGAACAGGAGGATGGAGTTAAATTGTAAGTTGCACAAAGATTTCCATGTGGGAATGCAGAATAATGGAGGACATTATTGAGGATCATCCCCTCTACAGATTGAATGGGGGCTAATTGCCTTAAACTCAGCACATGACAGGTGATCGCTTGGCTCTGGGGATTATATTCACTAAGGAAACAAATAAGTTGTGGCTCCTTAATAAGTGAAATCAAGGCAGGTAACCAGGGGAAGGAGTTTATAGTTTAAACAAAAGGTTGTTGTGAAGAACATGAGGGGGAGAAGCTCCCATCAGTTCAAATGGAATCTGGAAGGTTTCTAACATGGAAAGAGGCCACCTGGCCCATCGTGTCTGCAAGGCCAAATAAACAAGCCACCAATCATAATCCTACTTGACAGCATTTGCTCTATTGCCCTACACGTTAAGGATGAGATGCATATCGAGATGCCTTAGACATTATTTAGGGATCATTGCTTCTGCTCTCTTTCAGACAGTGGCTTCCAGACTCCAACCCTCTTTATGAAAAAACTACCTCATCTCCCTACAAGTCATTGTACCAATCACTTTAAATCTATGCCCTCTTTTAATTGATTTCTAGTAAATAGGCCCTTTCTATCAACTGTACCCAAGCCTGTCGACTTTGAACATCTTAATCAAATTTCATCTTAATATTTGTCTTCAAAGGAGAACAAGTCTAGACAATCCAGTCCCTCCTCATTGCTGTATTTTCCAGTCCTGGCAATATCCTTCACTCTTCACTGTGCCCTTTCTCATAAAATCATCCTTTCTGTGATGTGGTCAGAACTGTGCACAGTATTCCTGCTGTGGCCGAACTAATAAAGAGAAGGTTTCCATGTACTTATTTAATCACCTTGTTGACCTGCCTTGCTCCCTTTAGGGGTCTGTGGTCATCCACTCCAAGATCTCTCAGCATCTCTGTAGCTCAATATTCTCCCATTTGTTGTCTGTTCCTTTCCCTTGCTTGACCTCACCAAACACACTGTCCCACACTGGTCTGGGTTAAATTCCATTTGGAACTTTTCTGACCAGCTGACCAGCCCATTCCATTCATACTTCTCTCTCTCTGGGTTTATCACATCTGACATTTCACAATCCTCCTCAACTACAATGTCTGCATCAGCTGCTCTCTTGTTAAGACTGAGACAATATTCCTGAAGAACTTTGCCAATATCTTTCACCCTTATGTCTGGGTTTCTTTTATGGGTCATCCTCTTTCTTCCATTATCCTTTTAATGTATTGATAACCCATCTCCCCATTCACCTTGATTGTGCTTGCCAAGGTCCTTTCTTGCCCTCAGTTTGCTTTCCCTTGTATTCTCTTTGATTTCTCTTTTCACTCTCCTACCCCTCTTAAATTTCTCCAGTGTGAGTTCTCAGCATCAGACATAATTATTTACTTCAGTCAGACACTGGTTAGACGTGATGTGACACACCTTTGGGGCAGGTGGGACTTGCACCCAGATCATTCTGGCCCTGAGGAAGGACACTGCAGCTCTCCCACAACACCCCTCGGTATTGGATAGAAGCTTTCCTTTCTGCCTTATGTTATCCCCATAAGCTCCTTGATATCTTGGGGAGAGTGGGTCTCAAGATTTGGCCATTGCCCCCTGTTTTCTTTATGGGAACATATTTACTCTGAAACCCTCAAATCTCCCACTTGAGTATCTTGCAGCGCACTGACACTGATTTACCTTCAAGAACCTGTTTCCACCACACTTTCGCAAAATCATTGCACAGCTGACCTTCCACCTCCAATTGAGAATTCTTCTAACTCCTGTTCTAT
>NW_025211033.1:8423-15153 GCF_004010195.1 Chiloscyllium plagiosum
ATTTCTAGCAACGAACTTGCTCATTTTTTGAAAAGAAACATCTGCTCCAGCCACAGCTGGTGTGATCTCTTCTTGTGTTGGAATGGGGGAGTGATCCCTCTTTATGGATCGATTAGATCTTTGGATCCAGGCAAATTCTCTGCCATCATTGGTCTTCTCCCTGCCCACAATGGAATGAACCCAGTCTGTGTGGTCTGATACTCTGGCAATCATTTTCCTTTCATCCAACTCTTCACCAAGCTCTCCTTTAAATTCTCCTGGTGCTTTTTGTGGGGAATGAATCATTGATTTCATCAGTGGATAAATGTTGATATGATATTCATGTCGAAACAGATTTTAATTAGCAGGGATTTGTGAGACCAAAAGAAATCAACAATACTCAAAAAAATCACTTGAGCTGACAATAATCAGCCTTTATGAGAAATACTGCCGCAGATTGGCTGAGACTTGGCAAGAGGTGCGCGCTAGATTGTTTCCTGATTCCCTTACAAATTAGTCCAGAAACACATTCATCATTTGCGTCATTCCATAACTGTGTTTCGGTTATACAGAGCTTTTGTTTGGGCTAAGATCTGCAGCTCGATACAAGGTGAAGAATGCAGCTTGTGTCGTGTTCACTGTTTCCGATCTGTTCTCACGGTCCTTTGAACTTACTGAATTATAACTTAAGAATTGACTATTCTCACTCTGTCTCCATGGGTTTCCTCTCACAGACCAAAGATGTGCAGCTGAGGTGGACTGGCCATGTTAACTTGGCTAGAAGTTGCAGGGATGTGCAGGCTAATTGGAGTAACCATGGGAAATGCAGGGTTACAGGGATTGGATTGTGGGTTTGGGTCTGGGTGGGATGCTCGTCAGCGGGTCAGTGCAGAGCCGATAGGCCAAATGGCCTGCTTCCACACTGCAGGGATCCTGTGAGATCTCCTTTGAATTAAATTGGATGGTGCTTTTGTTTAAACTCTGTGCTGGTCTTTCATCTCATGGTCCTCAGAGATATTCTGCATCTCTTCAAAGCTGTTCAGCAGCAAGATAGCAAGAGCATCTGTTTAAGTCATGTACACCATCCAGTTAACATCTGTTCCTTTTAGTGCCACTTTGACTTGGTTTGTTCTCAGCTGTTTAATCTCAGTCGTCTCCGTGTGCTGTTAACATGGTATCTCCATGGTATCAGGACCCTCCACATACACTGTCGCGTACTGCACTCCACTACATATACTCAGTTTGAAAAATTAAATGCCATTTGTGGGTTGATTGCAAACACCACTGAGATCCTTCTGGAAACTTCACTGAGGGCCGAGCCTGGCAGGTGGCATCATCTTTTACTCCGGTTACCAAGAAAACTTCACATTCCAAGGCCCAGAAATCATAGAGAAAACCTACATTTCAAAAACCAGCCAAGTATCTGGCAGCCATTTTAATGCACAAATGTTTCTTGTTCAGTAATACTGATAAGTTCCAACTTGATTGATTTTGCACTGTATTCCTTTCAAGATAAAAAAATGATGGATCTTGTAAAACCAATGAGGACATTGGTGAATAATGCACAAACCCCATCATTCAGGATCTAGCAAAACACTCCGTGGGCCTCCCAACATTAGCCTACTTGAGATTCAATAATGGTGTCCAAAGAAGGATCTAACATTTATCTGGAAGCCAGATTTCCAGCGGGTATTCCCTGGACTGGGGAATCACTCTCTGGTCCTTAAGGCAGCAGTGGAAGAGAAATGGGGAAAGGACATAGATGAGACTTTCCACTGAACACTGAACCTGAACCTGTGCTCTTCAAAGTTCCCAGAAACATCCTTGAACATTGACAATGGGGTTCAGTTGGCTGGAGAGCTGGTTTACAGTGCAGACTGATGCCAACAGTGTAGGTTCAATTCCTGCATGAATTGAGGTTCCCATAAAGGGCTCTTCTTCTCAACCTCTCTCTTCCCCTGTGCAGAGTGACCCTCAGGTTAAACCAGGACCAGTTGACTCTCTCCATCAAATGGAGAGAGCCTGTGGTGACTTTACATTGAACTCATTGAATATTCTCATCCTCTCTCACTTTCTCCAAACTCCTTGCTAATTTTAGTTGGAGGAGAACCATGACAAATACCTCCCTAGTTTCAAATAGGTACAAACATCCACAGGGCTCCCTGCCTTTGAAATATTCGAGCTAAGTGTTAATTTCCAGCTCCTTCTCCATTATTGACTTTGGATCCATTAGTCCAACACAAGGGCAGGTTGCAATCTGAATCTGACACATTCGAGTCTGAGTCCCAGTCAAGGGAGGAGCAGCTGAGTCACTTTCCCACTGCCCACCTCACAGTGTTTAATCTTCTCATGGATGGGACACAAACAACTCAGAACAGTCAGACTTTGTGTTTCTGATGGAGGTGGAGGATGGGCACAGGTATCTCACCCCATCCAATGTAAGTAATGGATGTTGGTCATTACATTATTTCCCTCGATCCTTGGCCTCCTCCTTCCTCATCTTCAGGATTATTTCCAGTCCATCCCTGACCCTGCTCAGTGAATTGGAGTGACTTTACACAGCTGTATCTCCTCATCTGTGTCCTCTTCACCCCCAACAATCGATTTCTCCACTCACTCCAAATTACTGCCTTCCCTCCTCCCTCAAAGTATCCTGATACACTTTGGGATGTTTCATTGCTAAAGGTGCTATATAAATACATGTTGTTGTAGTGTTGCCAGCTCCCCATGCTGTTGCCCATGCACTGTACCAGGTTGTACATTCTCTTGTTGCTGTTCCTGTTGTCAGCAGCAGCAAAGCATCCGATCTCTGCCTTGGACAGTACGCAATATGGAGCAAACAGATGGAAAACAACTTGTCTCATTGATTGTAGCTCAGGGTGACCACTCTCTCAGTCAGAGTCATACTTTGTGCCCTGGGAATTAAAGATAATCAGGTGGCTGTTTGTTGAAATATTCTTTTCATGAAGATTTATATCCACATTGTGTTTGGGTAAACTGCTCATTATTTCTGTGTCCAATGCTTTCCTCCTCCACACAGGACATTCACTGACTGGAATCTCCTCTGAGACTGCCCCAACATTGAAGCTTGGCCCAAGTGTAACTGACTGCATGAGTTCCCTCAGTGATCGATAACATCAGAAGATGGTGCTGCCTTTATTTCCTGAAGGTCTATCTCCAGATCAATATTTGAATATTAATGCCACATTTTTCCATATTTCCATGTTTACGTGACTGGTACACACAGAGCTCAGCTCCGATTGTTCCAGGAAATCAATAACGCTGGTTATCAATGCAAAAGTACCTGCACAGGCAAATTTCTAGCACATATAGAATTCCCACATTGTGTGTCAGTTTCTCAATGTCCAGGACCCGCAGCCCACAGGTAAGGAGCTGGTATTACTTTATTTATGCTTTTAATCGGAATATGTTTCCTATTTAAGTCCAGGTTGACAAAGTCAAATGTGAAATGTAAACCTGCTTGTTTTAATATAGTGTCATTAACCGAGTCTTCCTGAATGATAATACATGTTGTGTTAGGAATGCTCAGGATAATTGTATATTTTTCTGTTTTTTGCAAATTTCTGAACATAAATGTATTGAAACAATCGAGGTTTTATAATGGAAGGCGGAGA
Source organism: Chiloscyllium plagiosum (assembly GCF_004010195.1). NCBI lineage: Eukaryota > Metazoa > Chordata > Chondrichthyes > Orectolobiformes > Hemiscylliidae > Chiloscyllium > Chiloscyllium plagiosum. The sequence continues at coordinate 12,038 of NW_025211033.1, forward strand.
ACACTCTGTGTGAAGTATTTTGTGACCCTCTGTCTGTGCACTGTTTCATGGATAGTTGCACAAACTGTTCCTGAATTTCCTGGTCTGTTATTATACCTCACGGTTCCTCCCAACACTGACCCTGCCAGGGTTAGTGGGACCTACAGGAGGGTATCACATTGGTGAGGGTGGGATTGGTGCACAGCTTTGGGTGTAACTCTGGAACCTGCCGTCCCTGTGTTTTCAGAAGCTCCTACACTGCCCTGTGTAAGATTTGGAATGAGGACTGTATGAACACAGTAATACTCCTTCTACTCTCTGTGGGTGTCGATATGACTCACTCACACAGTCATCCAGTCTGTACAAAGGCTGGGTCTTGGTTCCAGATCAGGATGACTTTCTGAAGAACGGAAATTTCTATCCCCTGTCCATCATAAGTTCTGAGTCACTATGTGAACTTTCCAAGACAGTGAGAAAGCAGTATCATTGGAATTAGAATTGCAGGGTCACAGTTTTGTTTAGTGGACGGCTTCTGAAGAACAGAAATTCCTATCCCCTGTCCATCATAAGTTCTGAGTCACTATGTGAACTTCCCAAGACAGTGAGAAAGCTGTATCATTGGAATTAGAATTGCAGGGTCACAGTTTTGTTTCGTGGACGGCTGACTAGACTGATATTTGTGTCTCACAATGATGAGGGTCCTGAGTACACCCCAATGTGAGTGATTTCGGGCAGAGGGCAGTGGATGCTTCTTCCACAGATCTAGAGGCTGTGGTGTGAACATGAAGTGAATGCAGTCTAACTGTCCGTGTTGCTGAGGTCTCACATGGATTCACCATTACATTTTGACCTCTCCATTGAATACTATGTTGTCAGGGGGATCTATCTGGCCCACTGCCCAAATTCAGACAAACATCAGTCAGGCCATTTTTCTCTTGACCATGCAGTGCTGCTCATGGAGCTGCTGGTTTTACACACTGTACTTTAACCCCAGTAGCCCCAAGAAGATATTGGTGTAAGGGGAACATGTCAGGAATTCTGGTGTCATCTGTGAGGTGGTCAGTGCAATTTTAACATGGAATGTGTGTGTAAAGCCCACCCTCCATATTGGACAATTAGCTCCTGGCTGGCAGCGGCTGTAGATTTTGTTTTCATTTTGCTGCTTATGCAGATTATTCCTGATGTTTCACTTGAACCACTTCAAATCTTCCCCCAAATCTATAAACCATAAGTTGCCAGTAGCAGGTCTATTGGTTATGGTCTGAATAATCATGTGTGTTTTCAATTGACTATTCATCTGTTTGGAGGAGAAAGTGTGGACTACAGATGCTGGAGATCAGAGCTGAAAATGTGTTGCTGGAAAAGCACAGCAGGTCAGGCAGCATCCAAGGAACAGGAGAATCTAAGTTTCAGGCATGAGCCCTTCTTCAGGAGCCTTTCAGCGCTATTCATCTATTTGCCCAGTAATTGTGGCTGGTCTGATTCCTGCCCTAAATATTCTGCAGTGGTGTAATTTGATTCACTCTTTTTCATAATGTATGGTCCTGAATGATTAAAAACATGAGGAGAATGAAGATTGGGGTCTCTGGTCTCCTCAGACCATGAACTAACGAGGAAAGATGAGCTGCCCTCAGCCTCTATCAGTCCCTGTTTCACTTGGAATTTGATTCACTCTTTTTCATAATGTATGGTCCTGAATGATTAAAAACATGAGGAGAATGAAGATTGGGGTCTCTGGTCTCCTCAGGCCATGAACTAACAAGGACAGATGAGCTGCCCTCAGCCTCTATCAGTCCCTGTTTTACTTGGTCACTCACAGCTGAGTCCCAGCAGCCTGACAACTCCATCTGAGGTTTTCTCTCCATCAAAATCAGGATAGACAAGTCCCCCGGGCCTGACGGGATATATCCTGGAATTATGTGGGAAGCAAGAGAGGAAATTGCAGAGCCATTGGCAATGATCTTTTCGTCTTCACTGTCAACGGGGGTGGTACTAGGGGACTGGAGAGTGGCGAATGTTCTGCCCCTGTTCAATAAAGGGAATAGGGATAATCCCGGGAATTACAGGCCAGTTAATCTTACTGGCAAAGTTAGCAAAGTAGGCAAAGTAATGGAAAGGGTACTGAGGGATAGGATTTATGAGTATATGGAAAGACACTGCTTGATTAGAGACAGCCAGCACGGATTTGAGAGGGGTAGGTCTTGCCTTACAAGTCTTATTGAATTCTTTGAGGAGGTGACCAAGCATGTGGATGAGGATAGAGCAGTGGATGTAGTGTACGTGGACTTTAGTAAGGCATTTGATGCTAGGCCTTTTCTCAATGGAACGGCGAAGGATGAGGGGTGACTTGATAGAGGTTTATAAGATGATCAGCGGAATAGCTAGAGTAGACAGTCAGAGACTTTTTCCCCGGGTAGGCTTATGCGGAAAGTCAGGAGTCAGGGAAATTTGGCCAGTTGGATAGAAAACTGGCTAACCGGTCGAAGTCAGAGAGTGGTGGTAGATGGTAAATATTCAGCCTGGAGCCCAGTTACAAGTGGAGTTCTGCAGGGATCAGTTCTGGGTCCTCTGCTGCTTGTAATTTTTATTAATGACTTGGAAGAGGGAGTCGAAGGGTGGGTCAGTAAATTTGCAGATGATACGAAAGATTGGTGGAGTTGTGGATAGTGAGGAGGGCTGTTGTCGGCTGCAAAGAGGCTTAGATATGATGCAGAGCTGGGCTGAGGAGTGGCAGATGGAGTTCAACTCTGTCAAGCGTGAGGTTGTCCACTTTGGAAGGACAAATAAGAATGCGGAATACAGGGTTAACGGTAGGGTTCTTAGTAAGGTGGAGGAGCAGAGGTCTATGTTCATAGATCTTTGAAAGTTGCCACTCAGGTGGATAGAGCTTGTAAGAAGGCCTATGGTGTATTAGCGTTCATTAGCAGAGGGATTGTAAGGTGGAGGAGCAGAGGGATCTTGGTTCTATGTTCATAGATCTTAGAAAGTTGCCACTCAGGTGGATAGAGCTTGTAAGAAGGCCTAATGCGTATTAGCGTTCATTAGCAGAGGGATTGAATTCAAGAGTCGTGAAGTGATGTTGCAGCTGTACACGACCTTGGTTAGGCCACATTTGGAGTACTGTGTGCAGTCCTGGT
>NW_025211033.1:15223-21393 GCF_004010195.1 Chiloscyllium plagiosum
CAATTGATTATTCATTTCTTTGCCCAGTAATTGTGGCTGGTCTGATACCTGCCCGAAATATTCTGCAATGGTGTAATTTGATTCACTCTTTTTCATGATGTATGGTCCTGAATGATTAAAAAACTGAGGAGAATGAAGATTGGGGTCTCTGGTCTCCTCAGACCATGAACTAACAAGGACAGATGAGCTGCCCTCAGCCTCTATCAGTCCCTGTTTCTCTTGGTCACTCACAGCTGAGTCCCAGCAGCCTGACAACTCCATCTGAGGATTTCTCTCCAACAAAATCTCAATAATTTCCCCCAAAATTCACCGATCACGGTGATTTCAAATGGGAGCTACATCCTGTCAATTGGTGTCACTGGGTGTTGGGACAATGACAGGTCATCATTTAACTCCATGTAATTTTGCATGTTTTGGATGTAACCATCATTTGTGTGAACCTCACCCTGTGCTCTCATATTCACAATGTTGATTTTCCAGAGGAGGAACCCAGTGGAAGATGCCTCTCAAAACCAGCTCCTTTCACAGACTGATCAACTGTCAATGCCTCCTGTTATGTTTCTTCAGCTTTCACATTGGGAAAGGTAATTCATTTCTCAGCACTTCCTTTGTTTCACTTCTTTGAAATTCCCCAGTTTATTTTCAATGCTGTATGAGGCTGGTGATCCAATGGTATGGATTATGTATCTCAGTGTGAACATTGGTCCCAGTGTTAATGTGATTTCTTTACATTTCCCATCATTGACTGTTGAAAAGAGAGACAGAAAATTAACACGATACAGAGTTCGTCGAAGGTAAAGTCACAAATTAAGACAATTGTAGAGATAAAGTTATCACACAAATGCTGCTGACAGAACATAGAATAGTCCAGCACAGTACAGGCCATTCGGCCCTCGATGTTGTGCCAGTCTTTTATCCTCCTCTAAGATCAGACTAACCGATTAACCCTTCCTTGTACGATCTTCCATGTGCCTATCCAAGATTCACTTAAATGTCTCTAATGTATCTCACTCTACTACCACTGCTGGTAGTGCATTCCACATACCCCCCCCAACCCACTCTCTGATACCTCCCCTAAATCTTCCACCAATTACCTTAAAATTATGCCCCTTCATGATAGACATTCTGCCATGGGAAAAACTCTCTGGCAATCCACTCAATCTACGCCTCTGAACATCTTATACAACTCTATCAAGTCACCTCTCATCCTTCTTCGCTCCAGTGAGAAAAACCCTGGCTCCTTTCTTCAGATGTCATGCCCTCCAGTCCAGGTAATGTCCTGGTAAATCTCCTCTGCACCTTCTTGAAAGCTTTCCAATAATGAGGCAACGAGAACTGAACACAACATTTCAGGGCTCTGTAGAGCTGCAGCATAACCTCGCAGCTTGAAAACTCAATCCCCCTGCTCATGAAAGCTAACACTACATACACCTTCTTAACAACCCTGTCAACCTGGGTGGCAACTTTGAGGGATCTATTGACATGGAACCCAATATCCCTCTGTTCCTCCACACTGCCAAGAATCATGCCTTGAATCCTGTATTCAGCATTCAAATTCAACTTTCCAATGAGAACAGCTTCACACTTTTCCAGGTCGAATGCCATCTGCCACTTATCAGCCCAGTTCTGCATCCTGTCAATGTCCTGTTGCAACCTACAACAGCCCTCTGCATTATCCACAACTCCACCAATCTTTGTGTCATCAACAAACTTACTAATCTATCTTTCCACTTCTTCATCCTACTCATTTATAAACATCACAAAGAACAGAGGTCCCAGACCTGTTCCCAGCAGAACACTACTGTTCACCAAGCTGCAGGCGAATACTTTCCATCAACCATCACTCTCTGTCTTCTATGGGCCAGTCAATTCTGTATTCAGACAGTTTCCTTGTATCCCATGCCTCCTTACTTTCTGTATGAGCCTACATGGGGAATCATATCAAATGCCTCACTGAAATCCACGTACACCACATCCACTGCTCTACCTTCATCAACATGTTTTGTCATATCGTCAAAGAATTCAATAAAGTTTGTGAGGCATGACCTGCCCCTCACAAACCATGCTGACTATCTCTATTCAAACTATGGTTTTCCAAGTAATCAGAAAATCTGTCTCTCAGAATCTTCTCCAGTTTTTGCTCATCAGTATCATAAGACTGCTTGGGGACTGAGTGTAATTCCCAGGATTATCTCTATTTCCTTTCTAGAACAAAGGAGAAATGTTTGCCACCCTCCACTCATCTGGCACTACTCCAGTGGACAGTGAGAATGCAATGATCATTGCCAAAGGTGCACCAATCTCTTCCCTCACTTCCTGTAGTAACCTTGGATATATTCTGCCTGGTCCAGGGGATTTATCCATCTTTATGTTTTTCAAAATTTTCAGAACATCCTCCTTCCCAAAATCAAACTGTTTGAGCATATCAGTCTGTTTCACGCTGTCCTCATGAATGTCAAGGTCCCTCGCAGTAGGTATTCCTGAGGGAAAGTATTCATTAAGGACCTCCCCTATTTCCTCCAATTCCAGGTGCAAGTTCCCTTACTATCCCTGATCGGCCCCACCCTCCCTCCTGCCATCCCTTTTACATAATGATAATGACAAAGATGGGTGATCAAATTTTAACCTCTAACATTAGGCTGTTGTACCTGAGACCTTTCAGAGAGTAACACGGTTGCCAAAAAGGAAAAACTTGGATCTAAAATGGCTGCAGGGGCCACCTGCCCAAAGGTTGAGCTAGATTCATGTGACCCATTTGTATGAAACAATCTATCGACAGTGAAATTACCATTTTATATGAAGAAATGTAATGAGTAACCATTAAGAAATTTTCACCCCCTACTTAGTACAGTTGTGTGTGTTGCTTTAATATTTTGGGAGATGCAAGAGTTACCAATCAATCAGAGAACTTGAAAAAACAAAGGATCGTGACTCTGGAATACACACTGAACTGTATTTCAACAGCTGCTTTTCAGCATCAGGACTGAGAGAACGAAAAGTGAATTTGTGTAGCAAGAGCTGGAATTCTCTCTCCCCCTTCCTGTTTCTAACATTATTTCAGAAACAGCACCCAGTGAAAATGTAAATTCGAGAAACAACTGTTCACCAAGAATTCAAAGATCTACAGATTCTGAACTGTTGAGGATAAAAGTCACTAAATTCTGATTTCAGGTTAAGACGTAACACCCCAAGATGTCTAAAGGCCACATAAACATTATTCTCACTGCCTCTACCACTGTCTATTTCCTACCTCTGTGTCTGTGTGGTCTGTTCATTTTAATCATTGGTTCTTGAATCAAGTGAGTCATAAAAGTCCTCTTTTCATTCAAGAAAAGCTTGAAATGGGCTCTTGCATTGTGTAGTGAACTTGGTTGAAGTTGAAAGATCATCACTGTAAGCTGAACAAAATAAATAAAATGTTTTTGCAGCTGACTAATAGGAGTGAGAAAACAGGGAGCTGGTTCCCTTCACACAACTCGTTATAACAAGTTCAAAAGCTGAATAAAAAATTGGAAAAATACATTTATCCTCCTGAATCCTGAAACTTCCTCCAGTCAAAGTCCAATAAGCTCCCCAGCAGCGAAGTCATTCAGTTTGGTGAAAGGCCTCCTCAGTGAGCAGGATGTGACATGAGATTCTGTTCCTGACCTTCTTCCTTGCTGACAGGCTCAGGCTGAGGACGGGAACAGACACGGCAGGAGGAGGGAATATTGTGAACTCTCTGAACATGCGATCCCCTTTCAGTGAAAATCTCAGGCAAGCTCATTTCATCAAAGTTACAGATTAAACTCACAGTGTCACTTTGCTGTTCCGTTCTATCTATTGCCTTTACATTTCCTGATCCCTTTTCCAGGGTTCTGTTTTGGAAGAGCAATAACTTTCTCCATCTCAGTGTTGGCAAGATCAAAGCCTTTGACTGTGGCTTTATTTTATCACACAACTTGATAAGTTGATGGAGGATTGAGGAAACTGGTCAAACAGTTGTATATTTTCATGTGTATACAAGGACAGCGAGTCTGATCATCATAAAATGTAAAATCACCTCTCCTGGGTTACAGCCAACTCCCAGCTTTATACAACATATTACAACATTATTTATGACACAGACACTGTCTATTCTTCACCCAGTTCTTGACTCCATCCTTATATAATTCTGACCAGCAAAATGTTTTAATATTTTAGCCTGTGTTTTACAAATACTATTGAGACCTTACAACGGCATCAACGTTTTGTTTGAGAACCCTCTTGTGAAGGGCCTTGGAACATTTTATTCCTCTAAAGGTGCTATGAAAAAAAAGGTTGTTGTTGTTGCTGATTATCAATTCCTGATTATGCAATTGGTGTGGAATTTCCCTCAATTTTCCAGCAAAGTCACGATATTGATTTAAAAAGCTTCTGAGAAAATTTCTCGGGTGTTGATTAATGCTTACCTTGTGATTGTATTTGCAGCAATAGTTGGTGCTGAGTTCACAGTTTGTGGATACCTGAACAGTCACATTAATAAATCTCATCACTACATTGGCCCAGATCCATGTTCATTGAAAGTGTCTGTAAAGAAAACAGGCTTAGAAATAGAAGCTCATCTCATTGGGAATGGTTCATCTTCCTGGACACAAGATCCTGCAGCATCTACATCTGCAGCTTCATCAGAAATCTGCATCACCTGGAAAGGATCCGTTGCCCAACTCTACATAACCCGTGGTGATATTGGAAAGTCGTATCCAACTGCCATGTCCACTGGAGGGAAATGTTGTCAACATTTCACTCTCACCAATAGCAGTTCACACAAGAGTTCACCGTTGCTGAGAGACATTATTTACATAAATCAGTCAGACCTCAGTCCAGTTCACATGGAAAATGCTTCTTATTTGGAATTTACTGGATCTGAAGGAGCATGTGGTGAGTAGAATAATAACTGACACATTGTGAATCACAGATATGTGACTCTATGACTCTATTTATCACAGATAAAGAATAAAATAGAAACATAGGCCCAGGCTCTCTCTGTTTCTCCTACAACCACAGGACGAGGAAAGTGTGAGTGGGGGGTGTGTGCTGCTCCCTGTCTTCAGAGATGTCCCCAGTCAATGGGGAGGGGGAGATGGGAGGCCTGGGGTATATTATGGAGCACTAGATGAGCACTAAAAACAATACCTTGATTCTGTAAATAATGTTAATTGTACATCGCAACACAATTAATTTCATGACCTGCTTAATGAAAAGGATCGATGGCTTTAAACCCAGGTTGTGGAATATGCATTTCTTTAAGCTTTAGAGTATATTTCTCACAGGTAAACTACTCCCAGTATTACAGGAATATTAGTTCCTGTCCAGCTAGATTTGGCAATGTCTGTTCTAACCAGATTCAATTGTAATCTAATAAAACTGAAAGGTTTTTGGTGAATTAGATGATTGATAATAACCACAACAGATATGAACTTTTCAGCTATTTATCAGGACCCATGTTGAGAGTTTAATGTTCCCGATGCTCTATCAGGACCACAAGTGATTTACTTTCCCAATCCCAAGCTTCCTTTCTCCTTTCCTTGTATTGTTCCTGTTTCTGATGCAGTACCTTTCACTCGGGAGAAAGATCTGGCTGGACATCATTGAGTTGCCACGTACATGCAGTTTCCCTCTCCCCAGATACTGCAGGCCTGCTGGGTAGTTCCAGCATTTCCTGTTAGTGTTTCACAATTTTAATTGTACTGTTCAGGTTAGAATTCGACACAAAGATGGAGATGTGTGTACAGAAAGTCCTTTTTAACATTACACTGCAATTTGCAAGCACATGTATATAACATTTCAATGTTTGAAATATTTTCCTGATATTGAAGTGTTGAGATTCCCTCTTTTTTCTAACGGTATCTTTCCTATTAGAATTACCATTGGCTGATTGCTTATTTCAGAAAAACAAATTGACTGACCTCACAAGGAAAGGACAATTGAAACTAAATGATGCTCGCTATGCAATGTTACTGACCAACAGGATCCTGGGGCAATGTGATGGGAACACTTCAGTCGGGTAAGTGTGAACAACTTGAAGTTGAAAACAATGTTTAAAAGTTGATGTGGTGAAGGGGCACATTTTGGACGTATTTTATCCAAGGCTTAAACAGATTCACTGCCAGGTTTCGGTTCCTTCCTGCTTCAGTAACGTGTCTGTGAGG
>NW_025211034.1:0-11672 GCF_004010195.1 Chiloscyllium plagiosum
CCGAGGATTAATCCTAATCTAAAATAAAATAACCTAACCTACGCACCCCTTGATTCACTGCTGTCCATGTGCATGTCCAGCAGTCGCTTAAATGTCCCTACGACCACTGGCAGTACGTTCCATGCATTCACAACTCTGTGTAAAGAACCTACCTCTGACGTCTCCTCGATACTTCCTCCTGACATATTAAAACTATGATCCCTTATGCCAGTCAATTCTGCCCTGGGGAAAAGTCTCTGGCTATCAACTTTATCCACGCCTGTCATTACCTTGTACTGGCCCGACCTGCTCCCTGATCATTCTCTTATTCCTCACGGATGAGTAAAATGCTTTTGGGTTCTCCCTATTCCTTCCCGCCAAGCCTTTTTTGTGCCCCCTCCTGGCTGTCCTCAGTACATTTGAGCTCTTTTCTAGCAAGCCTGTAATCCCCTAAAGCTGTGCTACACCCCGCTTCCTCCACCGAAACCTCTGCTGCCTTCTTCCTTTTGACGAGAAGCTCCTCTGTTCTCGTCATCCAAGGCTCCTTAATCTTGCCCCTTCTTGCCTATCTCAGAGGAACAAATTTATGTATCACTCACAACAACTGCTCCTTAAACAGTCTCCGCATGTCTGCCGTGCCCTTTCTGTGGAACAATTGCTCCCAATTTGTACTTCCTAACTCCTGTCTGATAGTGTCATAATTTCCTTTTCCCCAATTAAATATCTTCCCATGGTAACTGCTCCATTACCTCACCATAGCTTTAGTAAATGTGAGGCAGTTATGGTCACTGTCACCCAAGTGCTCTCCCATGCAAGATCTGACACCTGTCCTGTATCATTGCCAAACACCAAATCCAAAATGGCCTCTCTCCTCGTCGCCCTGTCTACATAATGAGTAAGGAAACCCTTCTGAACACACTTGACAAAAACTGCTCCACACTATCTGCACTAAGACGTTCCAGTTAGTATTGGGAAAGTTGAAGTCACCCATAACACCAACCCTGCTACATCTGTATTTTTCCAAAATCTGCCAGCCTGAGTTCTTCGATCTCAGACAATCTAATTCAATCCATGTGATACCAAGAAATGGTGAAAGTACTGAACACTGCAAAGGCTATGGGCACCAGCAGCATTTTGGCAAGAGTGCTGAAGACACATGCTCTAAACTTGTCATGTCCCTAGCTAAGCTGTTTCAGTTCAGTGGCAATACTAGATCCACCTGATAATGTGAAAAATAGTCCAACTACATCCTGTACATCATAAGCCAGACAAATCTAAACTAACCAATTTCAGCCTCATTATTCTTCTCATAATTTTATGTAAAGTGATGGAAGGAGTCATCAGCAATGCTATCAGGTAGCACTTGCTTCACAATAATCTGTTTGCTGATGTTCTCTTTAGGGTCTGCCAAGACCTCATTGAGTCAAACGTATCTGATTCGTTTAATGAATCCAAATGCATCCATTTTCAATTATTCAAACTGCATTCTTTCTTTCAATGCATCAAACTGCACTCATTCGTTTCATGAAACAAGCTGCTTGCATTCATTCACTGAAACAAACTGAACTTATTCATTCAATGAAACAAACTGCACGTGTAATTTCACTGATTAGAGCTCATCTCATTCATTCAATATCTCGACCTGAACGCATTCTTTCAATGAAGCAAACTGCATTTGTTCATTCATTGTATCTAACGTCAATCATTCATTCAATAAATCAAACGCTGTTCGTTAATTTAATTAATCAAACTGCATTCATTCATTCGATGAAGCAAATACCACTATTATTCAACAAAACAAATTGTATTCATTCATACATTGAATCTAGCTTATATTATTCATTCAATATCTCGAGCTTCACGCCTTCATTCAATGAAACAATCTCATTCGTTCATTCAAAGAAAGTACACGTGTTTAATCAACGAGTAGAGCTTCTCTCATTCATTCGATGTCTCATGCTTAACTCAATCATTAAGCAGATCAACTGCAGTCATGCATTCATTGACTCAAATGTCATTCATTCTTTCAGTGCAACAAACTGCACGTCTAAATTCAATGAGTAGAGCTTATCTCGTTCATTCAATGTCTCGGGCTTAGCACATTCATTAAGCAGATCAACTGCAGTCATTCATTCATTGAATCAAATGTCATTCATTCTTTCAGTGCAACAAACTGCACGGCTAAATTCAATGAGTAGAGCTTATCTCATTCATTCAATGTCTCGAGCTTAGCACATTCTTTCAATGAAACAAACTTCATTCTTTCATTCAATGAAGCAAACTTGACTCATACATTTAATGAATCAAACTGCACTCACTCATTTACTGAAATAAACTGCACCCATTCATTCAATGAAATAAACTCCACGTAAAATTCAATAAGAGGAGCCTATCTCAATCATTAATATCTCGAGCTGAACGCCTTCATTCAATTGTATTCTTTCATTCAATTAATCAAAGTGTTCTCAATGATTCCACGGAAGCCCACGCAGACACGGGGAGAACGTGCAAACTCCATAGAGTCAGTCGCCTGACGTGGGAATTGAACCTGGGTCTCTGGCGCTGTGAGGCAGCAGTGCTAACCACTGTGCCACGGTGGGTTTCCTCCGGGTGCTCCGGTTTCCTCCCACAGTCCAAAGATGTGTAGGTCAGGTGAACTGGCCATGCTAAATTGCCCGTAGTGTTAGGTTTGGGGTAAATGTAGAGGTATGGGTGGGTTTCGCTTCGGCGGGTCGGTGTGGACTTGTTGGGCCCAAGGGCCTGTTTCCACACTGTAATGTAATCTAAAAAAATCTAAAAGCAGGTTATAGTTGCTGAGGGAGACAGTGATTGGGTGACCAAAAGACGGAAAAAGAGTAGGAAGGCAGTGCAGGTGTCCCCTGCGGTCATCTCCCTCCAAAACAGGTATACCGTTTTGAATACTGTTAGGGGAGATGGCTCATCAGGGGAGGGTAGCAGTTGCCAGGATCATGGCACCATGGCGTGCACTGCTGTTCAGAAAGGCGGCAATTTGACTCATAGGGCCATAGTCATAGGGGATTCTATTGTGAGGGGAGTAGATAGGAAGTCTGTGGCCGAAGATGGGACTCCCGGATGGTATGTTGCCTCCCAGGCGCTCGGGTCAGGGATGTCACCGATCAGCTGCAGAGCATTCTAAAAGGGAGGCTGAACAGCCAGTTGTTGTGGTGCATATAGGCACAAATTATATAAGTAGAAAACGAGATGATGTCCTGAAAGAAGAATTCAGGGAGCTAGGAGAGAAGTTAAAGAGGAGGACCTCAAAGTTGGACATCTCTGGATTACTACCACATGCTAGCCATCGTAGAAATGAAATAAAATAGGCAGGATAAACCTGTGGCTTGGGAGATGGTGTAGAAGGGAGGGGTTCAGAATTGTTGGACATTCGGACCAGTTCTGGGGAAGGTAGGGCTATTAGAAAATGGATGGTCAACATCTGAAACAGACCAGAATTAATGTCCTTGGGGGAGATTTTGCTCCAGTTGTTGGGGAGGTTTTAAACTAATGTGGCAGGGGACTGGGAACCAGAAGAGAAAACAAGTCGGCAGTGAGGTGGAGACTGGAGACTGTAAGAACTATGAAGATAGTATTAATAAAGGGAAGAGCAAGCAGAGAGCAGATGAGTGCAAAACACCTGGTGGCATGAAATGCACCTACTTTAATGCAGGAGTATAGTGTGTAAGGCATATGAACTTAGGGCTTGGATTGGTGCCTGGGAGTATGATGTTATTGCAATCACAGAGACTTGGTTGAAGGAAGGGCATGATGTACAAGGCAATTAAATGTTCCAGGATATAGATGCTACAGATAGGACAGGGAGGGTAGTTAAAAGTGGGGGTGGAGTTGCATTGCTGGTCAAGGCTGTGCTATGGAAGTCTTGGGTAGTGAGGCATTATTGGTGGAGCTGAGAAATAAGAAGGGTGCAGTCACACTGTTGGGGCTGTATTGCAGGCCTCCCAACAGTGAGCCTGAGGTAGGAGAACAAATAGGTAAACAGATTATGGAACGATGTAGAGGCAATAGGGTGGTGGTGATGGGAGGTATTAATTTTCCCAACACTGACTGGGATACACTTAGCATCAGAGGTCTGGATGGGGTAGAATTTTTAAGAAGCATCCAGGAGAATTTTCTAGAGAAGTATGTCAATAATCCAGTGAGGGAAGGGGCAATATTGGACCTGGTACCAGGTAACAAGCCAGGACAGGTGGTAGAAGTTGCGGTGGGGGGGGTTTCTTTGGGAACAGTGAACACAATTCTGTAAGTTTTAAAATACTCATGGATAAAGAAGAGAGTAGTTCTAAGGGAAGAGTACTGCGCCAAGGCCAATTATATCAAAATTCGGCAGGAGCTGGGAAATGTGGATTGGACACAACTATTTGAAGGGAAGTCCACATTTGAGATATGGGAGGTTTCAAAGATAGGTTAAAGATAGTGCAGGACAGACATGTACCGTTGAAGGCAAAGGATAGGAAGGGCAAGATTCGTGAACCGTGGATGACAGGAGAAATTGTACGACGAGGCAAGAGGAAAAGGGAAGGTCTAGGCAGCTAAGAACAGAATGGGCCCTGGAAGAATATCAGAAGAGTAGGACAAGTCTTAAATGAGGAATCAAGTGGGCAGCTTAAGCGAGCAGAATTTAGGAGAATCCCAAAGCATTTTATTCTTATATAAGAAGCAAGCGGCTAACTAGAGAAAGGATTAGTCCACTAAAGGATAACGAAGGAAGGCTGTGTGTCGAACCTGAGAAAATAGGTGAGATTCTGAATGATTTACTTTGCATCAGCGTTCACTGAGGACAGGAACATGATGAATGTTGAGATGAAGGCCAGTGTGCCAAAAGCCTTCTGCAATGCTCTGTCTACCTGTGACTCCACTTTCAGAGAACTGTGCACCTGAACTCCAAGATCCCTCTATTCCACTACACTCCTTAAGGCCCTACCATTTACTATGAAACGCCTACCTTGATTTGACTTTCCAAAATACAGGACCTCACACTTATCTGAGTAATGGGCTAATGGTAAGATTCTTGGTAGTGCAGATGAGCAGGGAAATCTCGGTATCGAAGTACATTGATCCATGAAAGTTGCCACCAAGTTGATAGAGTTGTTAAGAAGGCATATGGTGTATTAGCTTTTACTGGTAGAGGGTTTGAGTTTCTGAGCCATGAGGTCATGTTGCAGCTGTACAAATCTCTTGTGCGACCGCACTTGGAGTATTGCGTACAGTTCTGGTCACCGTATTATATGAAGGATGTGGAAGCTTTGGAAAGGGTTCAGAGGAGATTTACTGGGATGTTGCCTGGTATGAAGGGAAGGTCTTATGAGGAAAGGCTGATGGACTTGATGCTGTGTTCGTTGGACAGAAGAAGGTCGAGATGTGACTTAACTGAGATAGATAATTGAGAGGGTGAGATAGGGTGTACATCCCTCTGATGGTGATGAATAGCACAAGAGGAGATAGCTTTAAATTGAGGGGTGATAGATATAGGACAGATGTCAGAGGTAGATTTTTTACTCAGAGAATAGTAGGGGCGTGGAAGGCCCTGCCTGCATCAGTAGCAGACTCGCCAATCTTAAGGGCATTTAAATGGTCATTGGATAGGCATATGGATGAAAATGGAATAGTATATGTTAGATGGGCTTCAGATTGGTTCCACAGGCCAACGCAACATTGAAGAGTGAAGTACTTGTAATGCACTGTAATGTTCTACACTGTATGTTCTAAAATCTCGAATTCCAGGTTGAGTTTAGAATTGTTGGACTCTAAGACAGTGAGTAGTGAGTATTTGTGTTCTGTTTTCAGCTGTTACATTTAGTTGAATTAAATTTGGTGGGTGTGGAAAAAGTCACTTGGGGTGGTTTACAGAAAGTCAGAAAGGCAAAGTGTTAGGAATCAGCAAACAAGCTGAGGTTGAGGTTTTCTGTGTCATTGTAGCAATATTTCAGCATTTTCAATTGCCAGGAATATAATTGGAATCATTGGAAATTAGAGACAAAAGAAAAAATAGCCACAGCAGAAGGGAGAAAGATAAAACTTTTAAAGTTTGGAATTTGGAACTGAAAAGTCAAAGTTGACTTAAAAAGTGAATGGTTTTTGACTACTCTGGTCTTCATTACTGTTCTCATCAGTAGTGATGCAAACAATAATGCAGACCATCATAGTCAAAGGCCTGGTGGGGATCTGATTAAAAACCTCTAAGCATTGCCTAGGTTCAATAAGAAGAATGTAGATGCCTTTTTCATTTCATTTTCATTTCATTTGAGAAAGTGGCTAAACAAATGAAATGGCCACTGGTAATTTGGATTCAAGCAAGGTTGGTAGGTTAAGCTAGGAGGTGCATGTGCCACTATCAGAGGAAGTATCTGGAGAAAGTGATGAGGTAAAAAAGAGCCTTCTTAAGTATATATGAAGCAGTGCCAGGAGCCTACAGGCAACATTTTAGGAATCTAAGGAATCTGGTGAAAAGTACATTGAATTTGAAAGGATCAAGCAAAGTAACTTTGATAGTTGAATAAGGACATTGAAAATATCTCAAGCCCTTAGAAACTGTTATTTTGAAAGAATTCAAAACTTCATCTCCTGAAGTCATGAAAACCTGTGTGGAAAGGCAGAGAGGTAAAACTGCAAGATCAGCATCAGAAATAGCAGATGATTATGAGTTAGTTCACAAATCAAAGTTTGGCTTCCAACATGAATTTCAATCTGTTAGGTTTAGAGATTGATGAAAAGAGAAATCCTCAGATGGTAACGGAAAAGGAGATCTCATTGAAGATAGTGAAGTAAGTTTACCACAGCTTGAAAGGGAAACACATCAGCAAGGAAGAGAAACCTCATGTGTTTTAATTGTAATAAGTCGAACACATGAAGTCATAGTGGTCGTTTTACTAAAGCACTGGAAAGATGGATGTGCTAAAACAAGATAAGTCAGTGGGTTTTGTTAAAGTGGTAAAGGAGATCACAACGGAAGATAAAAAGCTGCAAAAGAATGTGCTGCCTGGTCAGGGGTTGGTTGAGAAGAAAATGCTAGATCTGGTTCAAGGATTTACTTGGGGAGAAAGTGAGGTCTGCAGATGCTGGAGATTAGAACTGAAAATATGTTGCTGGAATAGCGCAGCAGGTCAGGAAGCATCCAGGGAACATAATTATGCCCGAAACGTCGATTCTCCTGTTCAAGGATTTACTTGCATGGTTTACTCACGTAAAGGAATTGTGATTTTAAGACAGACAGGAATGTTGCAATCGTGGGAAAGGATTTGCCAGAAACAGTGCTTACATGAGGAATTTGTAGTGAGATGTGCAATGTTCCATTATATAATGTGAGGTTGGAAAGTCCGCGGACAGTAGTGAAAATACAGTTTATCCTTGGTATTGAGATAGTTGGATCACACGTGGGAGTGCTAGAGGTTTATAAAATCATGAGGACATGGATAAGGTAAAGAGACATGATCTGTTCCCTGAGGTGGGGGAGCTCATAACGAGAGGGCATTGGGTTAGGGTGAGGGGGAGAAATTTAAAAGAGACCCAACGTGCAACCTTTTCACACAGAGTGTGGTGTGTGCATTGAATGCACGTGGTAGAGGCTGGTAAAATAACAACATTTAAAAGGCACCTGGATGGGCATATGAATAGGAAGAAGTTAGAGGGATATGGGCTAAGCACTGATAAATGGGACTAGGTTAATATAGGATATCTGGTTGGCATGGACGAGTTGGATCGAAGGGTTTGTTTCCATGCAATACGTCTCTATGACTCGACAATGACTATATTGATTGAAAGGCCAGTGGAAAATCAGAAAACTGAGGTCTTACAGAAGGTCCATTCTGAAGATTTTTCCTGACTTTGTGGCAACAAGGTCAATAATGCCACAGGTTGAAACAGGGGAAATAAAAGAATAAAGATAGGGAAGTGGAAGTTCCCTATCAGATGAAAAAGCATGTTTGATCAAAAACCAGTGAAGGACTTCAAAGATGTTAGCTGAATTATAGCAGTAAGATGAAAAGATAAAGCAGTTGTATCAAAAGAAGAAGAATGTGAGTGTGTGCTGTTAAGCTCTTAAAACTGACAGTTTGATGAGGAAATGGAGACTATCACATATTCAGGCAGGTGAGGAATGGGTAGAAGTTCATCAAGTTGTATTACCAATTGGTTAAAGAAAGGAGATGATGTGGATTGCACATGAATTACTAATAGGAGGTCATTTGGAAGTAAGGAAAATTCAAGTCAAAATACAGAAACATTTTTATTGGCCTAGACTGCATAAGGATGTGGTTGAACTTTGCTAAACATGTCTCACATATCAGGTAATAGGAAAATCTCAGGCAGTGATAAAACCAGCACCATTTCTACCCATTTCAGCATTTGAGGAATCTTTAATGAGAGTCTTAAATGTTTGTATATATCCCTCCATTGCTTGCTGATTCATGTGCTTATCCAAAAGCCTCTTAAATGCCCCTGTCTAATCTCCCTCCACTAGTAGGACAGTTCAAGAGGGTGGTGTTGAGTTGGAGGGTTGGATCTCGAATAAAGTGGAGTGAGAGGAGATCAGGAAACTCATGAAATCACCATTGATTCCATGTTGTTGGAGGGTCCCAAAGTTGAAGATGAGGTGTCCTTCCTCCAGGCAACATGTGGCTCGAATTTAGCAGTGAAGGAGGCCCAGGATTTGCATCTCTTTGGCAGGGGGAGAGGCGTTGAAGTGTTCAGCCACAGGGTGGTGGGGCGGATTGGTGAGTGTCTCCCAGCGATGTTCTCTGTAACATTCTGAAGTTGGTGTCCTGTCTCCCCAGTGTAAAGGAGACCACATTGCCAGCAAAAGACACAGTAGATGAAGTGTTCGTAGGTACATCTCTGCCGGATGCGGAAGGTTCCTTTGGGGCCTGAGAAGAAGGTGAGCGGGAAGTAGGGACACAGGTTTTACCTCTCCTGCAGTGGCAAGGGAAGATGCCGAGATGGTAGGGCCTTAAGGAGTGTAGTGGAATAGAGGGATCTTGGAGTTCAGGTGCACAGTTCTCTGAAAGTGGAGTCACAGGTAGACAGAGCATTGCAGAAGGCTTTTGGCACACTGGCCTTCATCAGTCAGAGCACTGAGTATCAAAGTTGGAAAATTATGCTGCAGTTGTACAGGACGTTGGTGAGGTCGCACTTGGAGTATTGTGTTCATTTTTGGTCACCTTGCTAAAGGAAGGATGTTACTAAACTCGAAAGGGTGCATAAAAAAACTTACAAGAACGTTGTCCAGACTCAATGGTCTGGAATTATAGGGAGAGACTGGACAAGCTCGGACTTTTTTCTTTCAAGCATCGGAGACGAAGGAGGGATCTGAAAAGTGTATACTATCATGAGAGACATAAGTAGGGTGAATACTCTCAGTCCTTTTCCCAGGGTTGAGGAAATTATGGACTAGACAGCATCAGAGGGGAAAGCATAAAAGGGAACCTGAGGGGCAAATTTTTTACACAGAGGGTGGTACGAGGGTGATATGAAATGAGCTGCCAATGGAATGGTTGAGGTGGGTACATTAACAACACTTAAAAGGCATTTGGACACATACATGAGTAGGAAAGGTTTAGAGGGATATGGGCTAAGTACAGGGATGTGAGCCAAGTGAAGGGACATGGGGTTAGCATAGGAGGACATTTTGATTGGCATGGACCTGACAGTGGTAAGGAAGTTTGTTTACAGGCAAAGGGACCTATGGTAAGTGAGAGGCTTTTAAAAGTAAGGTAGCTAGAGTTCAAGGTCCATTCGTTCCTGTGCGGGTAAAGGGCACAGTTGGCAAGAATAGGTAACACTGCATGACAAGAGGTGACCAGAAAAAGAGGTATGACTCACAGAAAAGGCAGCTGGGATCAAGGGAATCTCTGGAGGTATTTTGGGGATACAGGAGTTTACTGAAGAAGGAAACCAGGAGGGCAAAAAGGGGCATGATTAGGATGAATCCAAAGAGGATCTTTAAATAAATTAAAGGAAAAAAAATATTTCAAGAGAGAAGAGGACCCCTCAAGAACCAAAGTGGACATGCATGTGTAACAGCTGTCCTGGTGTTTATTGTAGAGAACAGCTGTCCTGGTGTATATTGTAGAGAACAGCTGTCCTGGTGTATATTGTAGGCAACAGCTGTACCGGTGTATGTTGTCGTGAACAGCTGTACCGGTGTATATTGTAGAGAACAGCTGTCCTGGTGTAGTAGTGAACAGCTGTCCCGGGGTATGTTGTAGTGAACAGCTGTCCCGGTGTATATTGTAGAGAACAGCTGTCCTGGTGTAGTAGTGAACAGCTGTCACGGTGTATATTGTAGAGAACAGCTGTCCCGGTGTAGTAGTGAACAGCTGTCCCAGTGTATATTGTAGAGAAAAGCTGTCCCGGTGTAGTAGTGAATAGCTGTCCCAGTGTATATTTTAGAGAACAGCTATCCCGGTTGTAGAGAACAGCTGTCCCTGTGTAGTAGTGAACAGCAGTCCCGGTGAATATTGTAGAGAACAGCTGTCCCGGTGTAGTAGTGAACAGCTGTCCTGGTGTATATTGTAGAGAATAGCTGCCCCGGTGTATATCGCAGTGAACAGCTGTCCCAGTATATATCGTAGTGAACAGCTGTCCCAGTGCATATTGTAGAGAACAGCTGTCCCGGTGTAGTAGTGAACAGCTGTCCCGGTGTATATTGTAGAGAACAGATGTCCCGGTGTATATCGTAGTGATTGGTTTTCCCAGTGTATATCGCAGTGAACAGCTGTCCCGGTGTATATCATAGTGAACAGCTGTCCCGGTATATATAGTAGTGAACACCTGTCCCAGTGTATATTGTAGAGAACAGCTGCCCCGGTGTATATTGTAGTGAACAGCTGTCCCGGTGTATATTGTAGAGAAGAGCTGTCCCGGTGTATATCGTAGTGAAGAGCTGTCCCGGTGTATATAGTAGTGAACAGCTGTCCCGGTGTATATTGTAGAGAACAGCTGTCCCGGTGTATATTGTAGTGAACAGCTGTCCCGGTGTATATTGTAGTGAACAGCTGCCCTGGTGTGTATTGTAGAGAAGAGCTGTCCTGGTGTATATCGTAGTGAACAGCTGTTCCGGTGTATATTGTAGTGAATAGCTGTCTCGGTGCATATTGTAGAGAACAGCTGTCACGGTGTATATTGTAGAGAACAGCTGTCCCGGTATATATCGTAGTGAACAGCTGTCCCGGTGCATATAGTAGTGAACAGCTGACCCGGTGCATCTTGTAGAGAACAGCTGTCCCGGTGTATATTGTAGTGAACAGCTGTCCCAGTGTATATAGTAGTGAACAGCTGTCCCGGTGGAAATTGTAGAGAACAGCTGTCCCGGTGTATATTGTTGTGAATAGCTGTCCCGGTGGAAATTGTAGAGAACAGCTGTCCCGGTGGAAATTGTAGAGAACAGCTGTCCCGGTGGAAATTGTAGAGAACAGCTGTCCCGGTGGAAATTGTAGTGAACAGCTGTCCCAGTGTATATAGTAGTGAACAGCTGTCACGGTGTATCTTGTAGAGAACAGCTGTCCCGGTGTATATCGTAGTGAACAGCTGTCCCGGTGTATATTGTAGAGAGCAGCCGTCCTGGTGTATATTGTACTGAACAGCTGTCCCAGTGTATATTGTAGAAAACAGTTGTCCCGGTGTATATTGTAGAGAGCAGCCGTCCTGGTGTATATTGTACTGAA
>NW_025211034.1:12074-21402 GCF_004010195.1 Chiloscyllium plagiosum
AGTGAACAGCTGTCCCGGTG
Source organism: Chiloscyllium plagiosum (assembly GCF_004010195.1). Lineage (NCBI taxonomy): Eukaryota > Metazoa > Chordata > Chondrichthyes > Orectolobiformes > Hemiscylliidae > Chiloscyllium > Chiloscyllium plagiosum. The sequence continues at coordinate 12,095 of NW_025211034.1, forward strand.
TGTATTGTAGTGAACAGCTGTCCCTGTGTTTATTGTAGAGAACATCTGTCCCGGTGTATATTGTAGTGAACAGCGGTCCCGGTGTTTATTGTAGAGAACAGCTGCCACATTGTATATTGTAGAGAACAGCTGTCACGGTGTATATTGTAGAGAAAAGCTGTCCCGGTATATATCGTAGTGAACAGCTGTCCCGGTGCATATAGTAGTGAACAGCTGTCCCGGTGTACATTGTAGAGAACAGCTGTCACGGTGTATATTGTAGTGAACAGCTGTCCCAGTGTATATAGTAGTGAACAGCTGTCCCGGTGGAAATTGTAGAGAACAGCTGTCCCGGTGTATATTGTTGTGAATAGCTGTCCCGGTGTATATCGTAGAGAAGAGCTGTCCCGGTGTATATCGTAGCGAACAGCTGTCCCGGTGTATATTGTAGTGAACAGCCGTCACGGTGTATATTGTAGAGAACAGCTGTCCCGATGTATATTGTAGTGAACAGCTGTCCCGGTGAATATTGTAGTGAACAGCTGTCCCGGTGTATATTGTCGAGAACAGCTGTACCGGTGTATATAGTAGTGAACAGCTGTCCCGGTGTATATTGTAGAGAACAGCTGTCCCGGTGTTTATTGTAGAGAACAGCTGTCCCGGTGCATATTGTAGTGAACAGCTGTCCCAGTGTACGTTGTAGAGAACAGCTGTCCCGGTGTATATTGTAGAGAACAGCTATCCCAGTGTATATTGTAGAGAAGAGCTGTCATGGTGTACGTTGTAGTGAACAGATGTCCTGGTGTATATGGTAGAGAACAGTCGAGCCGGTGTATATTGTAGAGAACAGCTTTCTCGTTGTAGTAGTGAACAGCTGTCCCAGTGTATATAGTAGAGAACAGCTGTCCCAGTGTAGTAGTGAACAACAGTCCCGGTATAGTAGTGAACAGCTGTCCCGGTGTATATTGTTGAGAACAGCTGTCCCGGTGAATATCGTAGAGAACAGCTGTCCCGTTGTAGTAGTGAACAGCTGTCCCAGTGTATATTGTAGAGAACAGCTGTACCGGTGTAGTAGTGAACAGCTGTCCCGGTGTATATTGTAGAGAACAACTGTCCCGGTGTATATTGTAGAGAAGAGCTGTCCATGTTTATATCATAGTGAACAGCTGTCCTGGTGTACATCGTTGTGAACAGCTGTCCCGGTGTATATTGTAGAGAACAGCTGTCCCGGTGTAGTAGTGAACTGCTGTCCCGGTGTATATTGTAGAGAACACCTGTCCCGGTGTATATTGTAGAGAACAGCTGTCACGGTGTATATTGTAGAGAACAGCTGTCCCGGTGTATATTGTAGTGAACAGCTGTCCCAGTGTATATTGTAGTGAACAACTGTCCCGGTGCATATTGTAGAGAAGAGCTGTCCCGGTGTATATTGTAGTGAACAGCTGCCCTGGTGTGTATTTTAGAGAACAGCTGTCCCGGTGTATATTGTAGAGAACAGTCGACCCGGTGTATATTGTAGAAAACAGCTGTCCCGCTGTAGTAGTGAACAGCTGTCCCGGTGTATATAGTAGAGAACAGATGTCCCAGTGTAGTAGTGAACAGCAGTCCCGGTAAAGTTGTGAACAGCTGTCCCGGTGTATATTGTAGAGAACAGCTGTCCTGGTGTATATCGTAGAGAACAGCTGTCCCGCTGTAGTAGTAAACAGCTTTCCCGGTGTATATTGTAGTGAACAGCTGTCCCGGTGTAGTAGTGGACAGCTGTCCCGGTGTATATTGTAGAGAACAGCTGTCCTGGTGTATATTGTAGAGAAGAGCTGTCCCGGTGTATATTGCAAAGTCCAAAGATGTGCAGGTCAGGTGAATTGGCCATGCTAAATTGCCCGTAGTGTTAGGTAAGGGGTAAATGTAGGGGTATGGGTGGGTTACGCTTCGGCGGGGCGGTGTGGACTTGTTGGGCCGAAGGGCTTGTTTCCATACTGTAAGTAATCTAATCTAATCTGTTCCGGTGTATATCGTAGTGAACAGCTGTCCCGGTGTTTAAAGTAGAGAACAGCTGTCACGGAGTATATTGTAGAGAACAACTGTCCCGGTGTATATCGTAGTGAACAGCTGTCCCGGTGTATATCGTAGAGAACAGCTGTGCCAGTGTCTATCGTAGTGAACAGCTATCCCGTCGTATATCGTAGCGAACCGCTGTCCCGGTGTATATTGTAGTGAACAGCTGTCCCGGTGTGTATTGTAGTGAATAGCTGTCCCGGTGTATATCGTAGAGAAGAGCTGTCCCGGTGTATATCGTAGCGAACAGCTGTCCTGGTGTATATAGTAGTGAACAGCTGTCACCGTGTATATTGTAGAGAACAGCTGTCCCGATGTATATTGTAGTGAACAGCTGTTCCGGTGTATATTGTGGTGAACAGCTGTCCCGGTGTATATTGTAGAGAACAGCTGTCCCGGTGTATACAGTAGTGAACAGCTGTCCCGGTGTATATTGTAGAGACCAGCTGTCCCGTGTATATTGTAGAGAACCGCTGTCATGGTGCATATTATAGTGAACAGCTGTCCCGGTGTATATTGTAGAGAACAGCTGTTCCGGTGTAGTAATGAACAGCTGTCCCGGTGCAGTAGTGAACAGCAGTCCCGGTACAGTAGTGAAGAGCTGTCCCGGTGTATATTGTAGAGAACAGCTGTCCCGGTGTATATTGTAGAGAACAGCTGTCACGGTGTAGTAGTGAACAGCTGTCCCGGTGTATATAGTAGAGAACAGCTGTCCCGGTGTATATTGTAGAGAACAGCTGTTCCGGTGTATATTGTAGAGAACAGCTGTCCCGGTGTATGTTGTAGAGAACAGCTGTCTCGATGTATATTGTAGAGAAGAGCTGTCCCGGTGTCTATCGTAGTGAACAGCTGTCCCGGTGTACATCGTTGTGAACAGCTGTCCGGTGTATGTTGTAGTGAACAGCTGTCCTGGTGTATATTGTAGACAACAGCTGTCCCGGTGTATGTTGTAGTGATCAGCTGTCCCGGTGTATATTGTAGAGAACAGCTGTCCCGGTGTATATTGTAGAGATGAGCTTTATCGGTGTATATTGTAGAGAACATCTGTCCCGGTGTATATCGTAGTGAACAGCTGTCCCGGTGTTTATTGTAGAGAACAGCTGTCACGGTGTATATTGTAGAGAACAACTGTCCCGGTGTATATCGTAGTGAACAGCTCTCCCGGTGTATATCGTAGAGAACAGCTGTCCCGGTGTATATTGTAGTGAACAGCTATCCCGGCGTATATCGTAGCAAACCGCTGTCCCGGTGTATATAGTAGTGAACAGCTGTCCCGGTGTATATTGTAGTGAACAGCTGTCCCAGTGTGAATTGTAGTGAACAGCTGTCCCAGTGTTTATTGTAGAGAACAGCTGCCACTGTGTATATTGTAGAGTACAGCTGTCACGGTGTATATTGTAGAGAACAGCTGTCCCGGTATATATCGTAGTGAACAGCTGTCCAGGTGCATATAGTAGTGAACAGCTGTCCCAGTGTTTATTGTAGAGAACAGCTGCCACTGTGTATATTGTAGAGAACAGCTGTCCCGGTATATATCGTAGTGAACAGCTGTCCCGGTGCATATAGTAGTGAACAGCTGTCCCGGTGGAAATTGTAGAGAACAGCTGTCCCGGTGTATATTGTTGTGAATAGCTGTCCCGGTGAAAATCATAGAGAAGAGCTGTCCTGGTGTATATCGTAGCGAACAGCTGTCCCGGTGTATATAGTAGTGAACAGCTGTCACGGTGTATATTGTAGAGAACAGCTGTCCCAATATATATTGTCGTGAACAGCTGTCCCGGTGAATATTGTAGTGAACAGCTGTCCCGGTGTATATTGTCGAGAACAGCTGTCCCGGTGTATATAGTAGTGAACAGCTGACCCGGTGTGTATTGTAGTGAACAGCTGTCCCGGTGTTTATTGTAGTGAACAGCTGTCCCGGTGCATATTGTAGTGAACAGCTGTCCCGGTGTACGTTGTAGAGAACAGCTGTCCCGGAGTATATTGTAGAGAACAGCTGTCCCAGTGTATATTGTAGAGAAGAGCTGTCATGGTGTATGTTGTAGTGAACAGCTGTCCTGGTGTATATTGTAGAGAACAGTCGACCCGGTTTATATTGTAGAGAACAGCTGTCCCGTTGTAGTAGTGAACAGCTGTCCCAGTGTATATAGTAGTGAACAGCTGTCCCAGTGTAGTAGTGTACAGCAGTCCCGGTATAGTAGTGAACAGCTGTCCCGGTGTATATTGTAGAGAACAGCTGTCCCGGTGAATATCGCAGAGAACAGCTGCCCCGTTGTAGTAGTGAACAGCTGTCCCGGTGTATATTGTAGAGAACAGCTGTCCCGGTGTAGTAGTGAACAGCTGTCCCGGTGTATATTGTAGAGAACAGCTGTCCCGGTGTCTATTGTAGAGAAGAGCTGTCCAGGTTTATATCGTAGTGAACAGCTGTCCTGGTGTGCATCGTTGTGAACAGCTGTCCCGGTATATGTTGTAGTGAACAGCTGTCCCAGTGTATATTGCAGAGAACAGCTGTCCCGGTGTAGTAGTGAACAGCTGTCCCGTTGTATATTGTAGAGAACATCTGTCCCGGTGTATATTGTAGAGAACAGCTGTCCCGGTGTATATTGTCGAGAACAACTGTCCCGGTATATATCGTAGCGAATAGCTGTCCTGGCGTATATTTTAGAGAACAGCTGTCACGGAGTATATTGTAGAGAACAACTGTCCCGGTGTATATCGTAGTGAATAGCTGTCCCGGTGTATATTGTAGTGAACAGCTGTCACGGTGTATATTGTAGTGAAAAGCTGTCCCGGTGTATATCGTAGTGAAAAGCTGTCCCGGTGTATATACTAGTGAAAAGCTGTCCCGGTGTATGTTGCAGTGAACAGCTGTCCCGGTGTATATTGTAGTGAACAACTGTCCCTGTGTATATTGTAGAGAACAGCTGTCCCGGTGTATATTGTAGTGAACATCTGTCCCAGTGTATCTTGCAGAGAACAGCTGTCCCGGTGTATATTATAGAGAACAGCTGTCCCGGTGTATATTGTAGTGAACAGCTGTCCTGGTGTGTATTTTAGAGAACAGCTGTCCCGGTTATATTGTAGAGAAGAGCTGTCCTGGTGTTTATTGTAGAGAACAGCTGTCCAGGTGTAAATTGTAGACAACAGCTATCCCTGTGTATGTTGTAGAGATCAGCTGTCCCTGTGTATATTGTAGAGAACAGCTGTCCCCGTGTATATTGTAGAGAAGAGATGACCCGGTGTATATTGTAGAGAACATCTGTCCCGGCGTATATCGTAGTGAACAGCTGTCCCGGTGATTATTGTAGAGAACAGCTGTCACGGTGTATATTGTAGAGAACAACTGTCCCGGTGTATATCGTAGTGAACAGCTGTCCCGGTGTATATCATAGAGAACAGCTGTCCTGGTGTCTATCGTAGTGAACAGCTGTCCCGGTGTATATCGTAGCGAACTACTGTCCCGGTGTATATTGTAGTGAACAGCTGTCCCGGTGTGTATTGTAGTGAATAGCTGTCCCGGTGGATATCGTAGAGAAGAGCTGTCCCGGTGTATATCGTAGCGAACAGCTGTCCGGTGTATATAGTAGTGAACAGCTGTCACGCTGTATATTGTCGAGAACAGCTGTCCCGATGTATATTGTAGTGAACAGCTGTCCTGGTGTATATTGTGGTGAACAGCTGTCCCAGTGTATATTGTAGAGAACATCTGTCCCGGTGTATATAGTAGTGAACAGCTGTCCCGGTGTATATTGTAGAGAACAGCTGTCCCGGTGTATATTGTAGTGAACAACTGACCCGGTGTGTATTGTAGTGAATAGCTGTCCTGGTGTTTATTGTAGAGAACAGCTGTCCTGGTGCATATTGTAGTGAACAGCTGTCCCGGTGTATGTTGTAGTGAACAGCTGTCCTGGTGTCTTTTGTAGAGAACGGCTGTCCCGGTGTGGTAGTGAACAGCTGTCCCGGTGTATATTGTAGAGAACAGCTGTCATGGTGTAGTAGTGAACAGCTGTCCCGGTGGATATAGTAGAGAACAGCTGTCCCGGTGTATATTGTAGAGAACAGCTGTCCCGGTGTAGTAGTGATCAGCTGTCCCGGTTTAGTAGTGAACAGCAGTCCCGGTATAGTAGTGAACAGCTGTCCCGGTGTATATTGTAGAGAACAGCTGTCCCAGTGTATTTCGCAGAGAACAGCTGTCCCGGTGTAGTAGTGACCAGCTGTCCCGGTGTATATTGTAGAGAACAGCTGTCCCAGTGTAGTAGTGAACAGCTGTCCCGGTGTATGTTGTAGAGAACAGCTGTCCCGGTGTATATTGTAGAGAAGAGCTGTCCCGGTGTCTATCGTATTGAACAGCAGTCCAGGTGTACATCGTTGTGAACAGCTGTCACGGTGTATGTTGTAGTGAACAGCTGTCCTGGTGTATATTGTAGAGAACAGCTCTCCCGGTGTAGTAGTGAGCAGCTGTCCCGGTGTATATCATAGCGAACCGCTGTCCCGGTGTATATTGTCGTGAACAGCTGTCCCGGTGTGTATTGTAGTGAATAGCTGTCCCGGTGTATATCGTACAGAAGAGCTGTCCCGGTGTATATCGTAGCGAACAGCTGTCCCGGTGTATATTGTAGAGAACAACTGTCCCGGTGTATAGTGTAGAGAACAGCTGTCACGGTGTATATTGTAGTGAACAGCTGTCCCGGTGTATATTGTGGAGAACAGCTGTCCAGGTGTATATTGTAGTGAACAGCTGTCCCAGTGTATATAGTAGTGAACAGCTGTCCCGGTGGAAATTGTAGAGAACAGCTGCCCGGTGTATATTGTTGTGAATTGCTGTCCCGGTGTATATCGTAGAGAAGAGCTGTCCCGGTGTATATCGTAGCGAACAGCTGTCCCGGTGTATATAGTAGTGAACAGCTGTCATGGTGTATATTGTAGAGAACTGCTGTCCCGATGTATATTGTAGTGAACAGCTGTCCCGGTGAATATTGTAGTGAACAGCTGTCCCGGTGTATATTGTAGAGAACAGCTGTACCGGTGTATATAGTAGTGAACAGCTGTCCCGGTGTATATTGTAGAGAACAGCTGTCCCGGTGTATATTGTAGTGAACAGCTGATCCGGTGTGTATTGTAGTGAACAGCTGTCCCGGTGTTTATTGTAGAGAACAGCTGTCCCGGTGCATATTGTAGTGAACAGTTGTCCCGGTATACGTTGTAGAGAACAGCTGTCCCGGTGTGTATTGTAGAGAACAGCTGTCCCAGTGTATATTGTAGAGAAGAGCTGTCATGGTGTATGTTGTAGTGAACATCTGTCCTGGTGTATATTGTAGAGAACAGTCGACCCGGTGTATATTGTAGAGAACAGCTGTCCCGTTTTAGTAGTGAACAGCTGTCCCAGTGTATATAGTAGAGAACAGCTGTCCCAGTGTAGTAGTGAACAGCAGTCCCGGTATAGTAGTGAACAGCTGTCCCGGTGTATATTGTAGAGAACAGCTGTCCCGGTGAATATCGCAGAGAACAGCTGTCCCGTTGTGGTAGTGAACAGCTGTCCCGGTGTATATTGTAGAGAACAGCTGTCCCGGTGTAGTAGTGAACAGCTGTTCCGGTGTATATTGTAGAGAACAGCTGTCCCTGTGTATATTGTAGAGAAGAGCTGTCCAGGTTTATATCGTAGTGAACAGCTGTCCTGGTGTACATCGTTGTGAACAGCTGTCCCGGTATACGTTGTAGTGAACAGCTGTCCTAGTGTATATTGTAGAGAACAACTGTCCCGGTGTAGTAGTGAACAGCTGTCCCGGTGTATATTGTAGAGAACACCTGTCCTGGTGTATAGATTAGATTAGATTACTTACAGTGTGGAAACAGGCCCTTCAGCCCAACAAGTCCACACCGACCCGCCGAAGCGCAACCCACCCATTACCCTACATTTACCCCTTACCTAACACTACGGGCAATTTAGCATGGCCAATTCACCTGACCTGCACATTTTTTGGACTGTGGGAGGAAACCGGAGCACCCGGAGGAAACCCACGCAGACACGGGGAGAATGTGCAAATTCCACACAGTCAGTCGCTTGAGTCGGGAATTGAACCCGGGTTTCCAGCGCTGTGAGGCAGCAGTGCTAACCACTGTGCCACCGTGCCGCCCACTACCACCGTGCCGCCCACTGCCACCTGTCACGGTGTATATTGTAGAGAACAGCTGTCACGGTGTATACTGTAGAGAACAACTGTCCCGGTTTATATCGTAGTGAAAAGCTGTCCCGGTGTATATTGTAGTGAAAAGCTGTCCCGGTGTATATAGTAGTGAAAAGCTGTCCTGGTGTATGTTGTAGTGAACAGCTGACCCGGTGTATATTGTAGTGAACAGCTGTCCATGTGTATATTGTAGAGAACAGCTGTCCTGGCATATATTTTAGAGAACAGCTGTCACGGTGTATATTGTAGAGAACAACTGTCCCGGTGTATATCGTAGTGAATAGCTGTCCCGGTGTATATTGTAGTGAACAGCTGTCCCGGTGTATATTGTAGTGAAAAGCTGTCCCGGTGTATATCGTAGTGAAAAGCTGTCCCGGTGTATTTAGTAGTGAAAAGCTGTCCAGGTGTATGTTGTAGTGAACAGCTGTCCCGGTGTATATTGTAGTGAACAGCTGTCCCTGTGTATATTGTAGAGAACAGCTGTCCCGGTGTATATTGTAGTGAACATCTGTCCCAGTGTATATTTTAGAGAACAGCTGTCCCGGTGTATATTGTAGTGAACAGTGTCCTGGTGCTGTCCCGGTTATATTGTAGAGAAGAGCTGTCCTGGTGTTTATTGTAGAGAACAGCTGTCCTGATGTATATTGTAGACAACAGCTATCCCGGTGTATGTTGTAGTGATCAGCTGTCCCAGTGTATATTGTAGAGAACAGCTGTCCCTGTGTATATTGTAGAGAAGAGCTGTCCCGGTTTATATTGTAGAGAACATCTGTCCCGGTGTATATCGTAGTGAACAGCTGTCCCGGTGTTTATTGTAGAGAACAGCTGTCACGGTTTATATTGTAGAGAACAACTGTCCCGGTGTATATCGTAGTGAACAGCTGTCCCGGTGTATATTGTAGAGAAAAGCTGTCCCGGTGTAGTAGTGAACAGCTGTCCCAGTGTATGTTGTAGTGAACAGCTGTCCCGGTGTATATTATCGAGAGCAGCTGTCCCGGTGTAGTAGTGAGAAGCTGTCCCGGTGTATATTGTGGAGAACAGCTGTCCCGGTGTAGTAGCGAGAAGCTGTCCCGGTGTATATTGTAGAGA
>NW_025211035.1:0-4027 GCF_004010195.1 Chiloscyllium plagiosum
AGCTTCCTGGATTTGAGATAAGAAGTTTTGTTTAGTAAATCTAAAGTAGAAGTCTTATCGGACTAGTATCATGGAGGGGGAAGTTAAAAGACAGGTTAGAGGAAGAAGTTGTAAAAAGTCATTTGTTTATTATTCTCTGATATACTTTAAGAAATAAAGTTGTTAATTTTTACTTTCAATAGATTTGGACTCTAGAATTATCGCAGATTATTGTAAGGGATAAATCTTTTCTCTGTTACTGGTTTTAATGAAGCAGGAAGATTTGTCCTGTGTTGTAGCACCACAAACCCATAGCTATGAGTTTTACTCTTTATGGTACTGTGGAACAGCTGAACCAGCCACTCAGTTCAAGATCTGCATAACATGCTGCCCTGACCAGGGCTTCATACATCCTGTGAGAGAAGAACAAAGGTAAAGATAACTCCCTTTCTCTGCCTGTTTTCTGTATTGCTACATATCATTTCCATTCAGAAACGTGATCATCCCCTATTTTAGGTGTATTCAATCTCATTGAAATTCTCCCCGAGAGTGATGCACATCTCCATAGGTATCTCTGGTGCTGGCTTTATTGATGCTGACGTGCAGATGTAAGGGACTTATAAATTCCATGTCAGTCATCGTGCATGGAGAAGGAATGGCTTTTTTGTGGCACAGAAAAGAAATGGCGATGTCTAAGTGAGAGAAAAGGATTATTGCGATCATCCCTGAGAGTGTTGTTGAGGCAGTATTTGGGGTACTGTGGATAGACTTTCTCTCAAGTTTCACCAGACTAATCCCTGGGATGATGACACCATGAGCAGTGAGTGAAACTCAGTGAAAGAATAAGAGGTGATTGCATAGAACCTTAAGAGGGATGGACAATCTCTCATGATGTTCTAAACAGACACGGTGATAAGTTCCATGGCTTTTTTCACTCAGAGTACATGATTTTCGATAGTTTAAGAGCCTCTGAGAACGTTCACTCAACCACCTCCACTCCCTACTTCAACTGAGACACAGAGAGAAAGAGAGGAGAAAGAGAGGAGAGAAAGAGAGAGAGGTTCAGGCTTTTGAATAAACTCTCCCAACATTAATACAGTTCAATTAGTGCGTGATCCTGCAAAGAACATCATGTTATCCATAATCCCAACAGCAGCAACAATACATTCATAATAAAAGAGTTAACTCTTTCCAGCATTGTAGAGAGAGGGAAAGTCGTTTTAAGCCACAGGAAAGAAACGGTACATAGAACATAGAAGAATACAGCGCAGTACAGGCCCTTCGGCCCTCGATGTTGCGCCAATCCAAGCCCACCTAACCTACACGAGCCCACTATCCTCCATATGCCTATCCAATGCCCGCTTAAATGCCCATAATGAGGGAGAGCTGAAAATGTGTTGCTGGAGAAGTGCAGCAGGTCAGGCAGCATCCAGGGAACAGGAGAATCGACGTTTCGGGCATAAGCCCTTCTTCCGGAAGAAGGGCTTATGCCCGAAACGTCGATTCTCCTGTTATTTCTGAAGAAGGGCTTATGCCCAAAACGTCGATTCTCCTGTTCCCTGGATGCTGCCTGACCTGCTGCGCTTCTCCAGCAACACATTTTCAGCTCTGATCTCCAGCATCTGCAGACCTCACTTTCTCCATAATGAGGGAGAGTCCATCACTGCTACTGGCAGGGCATTCCATGAACTCACGACTCGCTGAGTAAAGAACCTACCCCTAACATCTGTCCTATACCTACCCCCCCTTAATTTAAAGCTATGCCTCCTTGTAATAGCTGACTCCATACGTGGAAAAAGATTCTCACTGTTGACCCTATCTAAACCCCTAATCATCTTGTACACCTCTATCAAGTCACCCCTAAACCTTCTTTTCTCCAATGAAAACAACCCCAAGTGCCTCAGCCCTTCCTCAGCGGAGATGTCTAAGAGGAAAAAGAGTTATTGTGATTATCGCTGAGAGTGCTGTTGAGGCAGTATTTGGGATATTGTGGACAGACTTTCTCTCCTTTATAAGGAATGATCGCCTTGGAGTGCAATGGAGTTTCACCAGGCTAATCCCTGGGATTATGGTACCATGAGGAGACAGTGAAGATGAATCTCTGGCGTTGTGAGAGAATAAGAGGCGATTCCATTGAAACTTGAGGGGGAGGGACAGTCACTCACGATGTTCTAAATAGACATGGTGTGTGCAAAATTCCATGGCTTATTTTTTACTCAGGTTGCATGATTGTCGATAGTTTAAGAGCCTCTGAGAATATTCCCCTCAGTCCACACCCAATCCCCATGTCGCATGAGAGAGACAGAGGGCTAGTCTTTGAATAAACTCTCCCCACATTAATATACTGCATTTGGTGTGTGGTCCTGAACTGAAAGTCTCGTTATCCACAATCCCTACAGCAGCCACAATACCTTCATGCTAAAACAGTTAACTATTCCCATCAGATTCTGACCTCCATGGAGATGATGGGTGTGTCTTCCCGGCGATGGAAGATGCCTCCTTGAGACTTGGCACAAATCGTTTGGCTTCCCTCCTCATTGCCAGCAAACTATGATAAAGCAGCACACGTTCTACAAACAATGGAACCATAATTAACATCATGGAGTCCTCTATCAGTGCAGTCTCAGTTTCATTGGTTTGTCATGTTGAATATCAATGACCCCCTCTTGTTCCTGGAAAACTGTCTTGTGGGGAGGAATAGCCTCCTCCTGGTCTCATGGAACATGTTTAGGGGTCTGACTGGGCTCTGTCTGCTCCTGTTTAACAGCTCGATGCACTGGACAGACCACTCTTCTTCCTGTGTAACAGGCAGGAGTATTGAATATGCTGTCACTCTTCCTGTTCCTGAATGCAAGCTCATACCCGTGTGCAACCAGCTTGAGATGCTGAATGAACACCTCTTTTAACTGTGGAAATGTGCAGTGTCTGACTGTGCTGTTACATAAACGTTACCGACACTTTAACAGCACAAACCGGTTTGCTGTCCGGGTCTTGCTGCACATGGACACAGAATGGTTCAGGAGCTGAGGGGGGACAAAATGTTTTGAACATTCTGTGATCTTCAGTCATCAGACCTACTTCAGATCTTATGATGGAAAAATACATTGGTAGAGCAGCTGAAGATGTTTGTGCTGAGGAGGCTAACCTGAAGATCTCCTGCAGAGATGTCCTGGGACTGAGAGGATTGTTGGCGACTGACCCCAAACCTCTTAATTTGTGTTCTGAAAGACTCCATCCAGTGGAAAGCTTACACCTGATCCACATTCAGATCAAACAAGTAGGTGGTCCCGAAGCCATCCTCAGTCAAATACTGCCTTGGTATCAAAGCCATTCACTCTTTCCTGAGCCCCTGTGTTCGCGTCTTGTTCATATGAATAGGTGACAGTGTAGGGAGGGCTTTCCTCTCACAGAAGGTCTTCACTGTCAGGAATTATCTGGGCTGGAGACCTAAGGAAGCTATATCACTGAAAGCATTTAAGGAGGAGGTAGATGGATTTTTGACTTGTCAGAGAGTTAAGGAGTGAAGAATTGGGCATTAAAGAGGAGTTACTGTCAACAGTAGATCAGCCATGATGTTATGCAATGGCTTGATCATCCGAATGACCTGATCCTGTTCCTTTTGTCTTCATATTCAGTAATTGCAAAGTTAATGGCTGTAATTTTCCTGAATGTTCTTTTATTGAACGTTGCACTCAGAGAGAGTAATGTATTTTGTGCGTCATCTCTGATTGAGGTATGGGGACACAGAAAGTTGAACTCATAACAAATGGTAAAATGATAGCGTGCCCCAAATATTATTCTGCCTTTGAAGTTATTCTGCTCACACAAGCTGCTGGTGAAAGTGGGAAAATTAACAAGGGAGGCTGGGGCAGTGTTTTTACACAGAGGGTGGTGTGGGTATGGAATGAGCTGCCAGAGGAAGAGTGGTAGATGCATGTACAGCTAACACATTTAAAACTCATTTGCACAAACATATGAATGGGAAACATTTCGAGGCATATGGGCCAAATGAAAGCAGGTGGGACGAGCTTAATTTGGAAAACCTGGC
>NW_025211035.1:4309-10186 GCF_004010195.1 Chiloscyllium plagiosum
TGGAGTGTTCCTGTGTATGAAACATAAAGTCTGCATGCTGATGCAGCAAGTAACTAAGTTGGTTCATTAGCTGGCTTCCACGGATGAAAGGGTTGTGTTATTGAGAATCTCTAAAATGGTGAGGCGATTATTCATTGGGGTTTAAATGAATGAGGAGTGATACTGCTGAAAAATACAAGACATGGAAGGGACTTGAGAAGGTAGATGTTGAGACATTGTTACCATTCTTGAGTGGAGTCTCGAATTCGAGGATACAGATACCGAATATGGAATATCGATTTCTATCTGAGATGCAAAGTGATGTCTTCTCTCCGAAGGTAGTGAATGTCTGGAATTCCCTAACCCAGAGAGGTGTGGAGGGATACAAGGAGTCGGCAAGAAAGTGGAGTTAGACCTGGAACAGATCAGCCATGTTCTTCTTAAACGACAGGGCAATCTTGAGGGACCGAATAGCCTACTCTTGTTCCAATTTATTAATTTCACATGGTATGCTTTTGAAAAGTAACTCGTTATTTTCCCGGAAGTTATGTTGTGTAATGCTACATTCGGGTGAACAGAGGATTTGTTTGAGTTAACACTGGGTGGGGTATGGGGGCTGTATTCACAGTAAATCTGGGTCTCAGACTGGGTCAGGGTCAGTGATAAGAACAAGTCAGGAGGATTTCTTTAGTCAGCCACAAGTTACTAACAGAACTAACAGAGGAGTATGATGGATCTGTGGGTAACACTGCTGCCTCACATCACCAAGGAACTGGGTTCAATTCCAACCTCGGGCGACCCTCTGTGTGGAGTTTGAACATTTTCCCCGTCCCTGTGTGGGTTTCCTCCCAGTGCTCCAGTTTCCTGCCACAGTCCAAGTATGTACAGTTTAACGTGGATTGCCCATAGTGCCCAGGGATGCGTAGGTTAGGTGGGTTAGTTATTGGAAATGCAGGGTTACATCGATAAGATTGGGGGGCACCTCCAGGGTGCGATGCTGTTTGGTGGATCAGTGCGGACTTAATGTGTTAAGCTGGTGACATTGAATGAATGATTAGCTTGTATTCATTGAATTGACAAATGCAGTTTGCTTCATGAACTAAATGTGGGCAATTTGTTTGATGGAATCCATGCGTTAAGCTTGTGGCATAGAACGAATGAGAGTACCTCTACTCATTGAACTATCATGTGCAGTCTGTTTCATTAAGTGTCGTAGGATTCACTCAATAAGTGAGTTAGGTTTGTTCGATTGAAACAAGAATTAAGAAATAATGAATGCAGTTTGTTTCATTAAACGAAAACGGTGTGCTTGACACATTGAATGAATGAGAGAAGCTCTACTCATTGAATTAAGACGTGCGGTTTGTTTTATGGAGTGCATGTGTGCAGTTTGATTCAGACAATGTGTTAAGCTGGTGACATTGAATGAATGATTAGCTTGTATTCATTGAATTGACAAATGCAGTTTGCTTCATGAACTAAATGTGTGCAATTTGTTTGATGGAATCAATGCGTTAAGCTTGTGGCATAGAACGAATGAGAGTACCTCTACTCATTGAACTATCATGTGCAGTCTGTTTCATTAAGTGTAGTAGGATTCATCTTCGAGGAGAAAGTGAGGTCTGCAGATGCTGGAGATCAAAGTTGAAACTTTATTGCTGGAACAGCACAGCAGGTCAGGCAGCATCCAGGGAACAGGAGATTCGACGTTTCGGGCACAGGCCTGAAGAAGGGCCTGTGCCCGAAACGTCGAATCTCCTGTTCCCTGGATGCTGCCTGACCTGCTGTGCTGTTCCAGCAATAAAGTTTCAACTGTAGTAGGATTCACTCAATAAGTGAGTTAGGTTTGTTCGATTGCAACAAGAAATAAGAAATAATGAATCCAGTTTGTTTTATTAAATGAAAACATTGTAGCTTGTAGCTTGACACATTGAATGAATGAGAGAAGCTCTACTCATTGAATTAAGACGGGCAGTTTGGTTGAAGGAGTTGACGTGTGCAGTTGATTGAGACAATGTGTGAAGCTTTTGACATTGAGCGAATGAGAGTAGCTGTATAAATTAAATTGACAAATGCAGTTTGCTTCATGAACTAAATGTGTGCAAGTTATTTGATGGAATCAATGCCTTTAGCTTGTGCCATTGAATGAATGAGAGTCGCTCTACTCATTGAATTGATAAGTGCAGCCGCTTGCATTGAATGAACGTGTGCAGTTTCATTCACTAAATTATCGTGTTAAGTTTGTTTCATTGAAACATTGAATAACGTTTGATTCACTGAATCACTCATTAAAGTTTAGTTCAATGAATCAAGAGGGCAGTTTCTTTCATTGAATGAAAGCATAAAGCTTGACACATTTGAATGAATGAGAGATGCTCTACACATTGAATTAACACGTGCAGTTTGGTTAATGGAGTGAATGTGTGCTGTCTGATTGAGACAATGTGTGAAGCTTGTGGCATTGAATGAATGAGTACCTTTATTCAGTGAATTGACAAATGCAGTTTCCTTCATGAACTAAATGTGTCCAGTTTGTTTGATGGAATCAATGCGTTAGGCTTGAGACATTGCACGAATGAGAGTACCTCTACTCATTGAATTATGTGCAGTTTGTTTCATTGAATGAATGAGTGCAGTAGGATTCACTTAATAATTGAGTTAAGTTTGTTCCATTGAAACAAGGAATAAGGTTTGATTCAATGAATCAATTATTGTAGTTTGATTCAATGATTCAATGAATGCAGATTGTTTCATTGAATGAAAGCGTTAACTTGACATACTGATTGAAAGAGAGTTGCTCTATTCATTGAATTGAAAAGTGCAGCCTCTTGCATTGAATGAAGTTGTGCAGTTTCATTCACTAAATAAGCGTGTTAAGCTTGTTTTATTGAATCAATTATTGGAGTTTGATTCAATGATTAAATGAATGCAGCTTGTTTCATTGAATGAAAACGGTGAGCTTGAAACATTGAATGAATGAGAGAAGCTCTACTCATTGAATTAAGACGTGCAATTTGGTTCATGTAGTGAATGTATGCAGTTTGTTTGAGGCAATGCGTGTAACTTGTGCTATTGAATGAGTGAGTAGCTGTATTCATTGAATTGAGAAATGCAGTTTGCTTCATGAAATAAATGTGTGCAATTTGTTTGATGGAATCCATGTCTTAAGCTTGTGCCATTGAATGAATGAGATGTTTGTACAGGTCCTACCTTCCCCAAAAGGAGCCCCAATTTTCCATCTGTACCATCTTGCCTCATCAACACATTAGCCTCTTTCTTCTTCTTCCCTCCCTCCTGCACCATCCTTGCAGCCACGTGTTTAGCTGATGTCTCTCCCTATTCCTTGCCTCGTTATCATGTGGCATGGGTAACAATCCAGAGATAACAACGCTGTTTGTTCTAGCTCTCAGCTTCCAACCTAGCTCCCTGAAATCCTGCCTTACATCCCTATCCCTCTTTCTACCTATGTTGTTGGTATCTACATGGACAACGACTTGAGGCTGGTCACCCTCTCCCTTCAGGAGCCCAAAGATACGATCCGAGACATTACGGACCCTGGCACCTGGGAGGCAACACACCAACCGCGAGTCTCGTTCATTCCCAACAAACATTCTATCTGAGCCTCTAACTATTGACTAGCACTCTCCTCTTTTCCCTCCTTCCCTTCTGTGCAACAGGGACAGGTTCTGTGCCAGACACCTGGGCCCCACTGCTTGCCCCTAGTAAGTCGTCCCCTCAACACCTCAACAGTATCCAAAACGGTATACATGTTTTTAAGGGGAACGACCACAGGGGATCCCTCCACTGACTGTTTTTCCCCTTTAGCTTTCTTCTTGCCTAGGAGTAACTACTTCCCTGTGACTCCTATCTATCACAGCCTCTGCCTCCCGAATGATCCGAAGTTCATCCAGCTCCCGCTCCAGCTCCCTAACACGGTCTTGGAGGAGCGAGAGTTGGGTGCATTTTCTGCAGATGTACTTGGATGGGACACTATTGGTGTCCCTCACCTCAAATATCATGCAGGAGGAACATTGCTCTCCCTGCACTGCCATCCCTGCTAGTCCCCTAGTTACAAAGTAAAAAAGAGGGACTTACCTGATATGTCCCTGGTCTTTAAGGTTAGAAGAGGTGGTTGTGTGGGAGGCCCTACAAAGGTAGGGTCTCGGGTTGAGAAAACACTGACGGAACGGAAATAGCAGGACGGAAATAAAAATAAGAAGTCCATCCTTTCCAAAAACCTCTGCTCTCTGACTTCAAATTTAAAAGCACAAATCAGTGACTCAGTTGCTGCCGCCGCTGAAAAACAGAAATGGAGGACTCCCGCCCTTGTGGTAAGTTCTTAAAGGCTCAAAGTCAGTGACTCACTGCTCTCGGCAGTTCCCTGGTGTTAACTCCCGCACTTTGAGTTGCTGTTGCTGCTACCGCATGAAAAACAAAACGTATCATGTCTCTTTTGCCAGCATCAAACTCCATCTGCCATTCGCCTACCCAAATCTCCAATCTATCTATATTCTGCAGTAGTCTCTGACAGCCTCCTTCTGTATTCACGACCCCACCAATCTTTGTGTCATTTGCAAACTTGTTAATCACACCACCGATACCTTCCTCCAGATCATTTCTGTATAACACAAACATCAGTGATCCCAGCACGGATCCCTGTGAAACACCACCAGTCACAATTCTCCATTTTGAGAAACTCCATTCCACTACAACTCTCTGTTTCCTGTTGCCCAGCCTGTCCTCCATCCATCTAGCGAGTACACCCTGGAACCCATGCAACTTCAACTTCTCCATCAGTCTATCATGAGGAACCTCATCAATTCTGGATTCAGGTACTGGAGAAGTCTACAGAGACAGGGATGGTTTTCGTGATTGAATGCAGTTAGTAATATTGTCGACACTGGGTGAGGTGACAGGGCTAGCAACGGTCGTTCAGTCTGAAGGAGGTTCCAGACAGCTGTAGGGACTGAAATTGGGCACAGCAATCATGGATTTCATGGCTTTTAGAGGTTACAGAGTTAGAAGCGTCAGTTGTGATGGGAGGTAGAGTTAAGGAAGAATGTAGTGATGGGAGAAGTTCACAGAAACAGAGGGGATTGCAGAGACCGGATGAGATTGCAGACATGGGGAGGGATGGTAGCTTCAGAACACTATAAAGAAGGTAGGGTTGAAGGATTAAAGTAGGTCACACAGGCAGGAAAGGCTGGAGGGACAGAAGGAGTATATATAGACTGCAAGGTCAGTAGGGACGATAAAGTTGTGAGACACTATAAGACAGGAGGCAGGAATGTTATAGAGACTGGAGAAAGTTACAGTGATGTCATGTGCTGTAAGGGGCTAGAATAAGGTGCACAGATGGGGAGGTTGGTGGAGGCTGCAAAATGTTATACTGAGAGTGTAGGTACTGGACAAGATGACAAAAATAGGGATTATTGTCATAACTGGAGGTGGAGATGGCAGAGATTGGAAATATTTTGGAGACTGCAGTAATTTACTGAGGTAGGAAGGGTAATCAGCATTGGAATGGGTTTCAAATGTATCGAGGGATTGTTGGGAGAAGAGGGAGCTCACAGAGATAGGACGTTTGTTTTAATGCATTTTTGGGCTTGGGCGTCACTGGCTGGCCAGCATTGATAGCCCATCCCTATTTGCCCTTGAGAAGGTGGTGGTGAGATGCCATCTTGAATTGCTGCTGTCCACTTGTTGTGGGTTGACCCACAATTCCAGCAGGGAGGGAGTTCCAGAATTTTGACCCAATGACTGTAAAGGAACGACAGTACATTTCCAAGTCAGGGTGATGAGTAGCTTGGAGGGGAACTTGCAGGTAGTGGTGTTCCCAAGTACTTGCTGCACTTGTCCTTCTAGATGGAAGTGGTCATGGGTTTGGAAGGTACTGTC
>NW_025211035.1:12528-16384 GCF_004010195.1 Chiloscyllium plagiosum
AACAGATGCTTCTGCAGCTGGTAGGTTAGTACGGATGAGCTTAAGTATGTTTTTCCTTCTTGTTGATTCCTTCACCACCTGCCACAGACCCGGTCTAGCAGTTATATCCTTTAGCGCCCGACAAGCTCAATCAGTAATGCTGTTGCCGAGACACTCTTGGTGGTGAACATTGAAATCCCCCACCCAGAGTACATTTTGTGCCTTTGCCACCTTCAGTGTTTCCTCCAAGTGTTGTTCAACATGGAGGAGCACTGATTCATCAGCTGAAGGAGGACAATACGTGATAACTAGTAAGAGGTTTCCTTGCCCATGTTTAGCCTGAAGCCATG
Source organism: Chiloscyllium plagiosum (assembly GCF_004010195.1). Taxonomy (NCBI): domain Eukaryota; kingdom Metazoa; phylum Chordata; class Chondrichthyes; order Orectolobiformes; family Hemiscylliidae; genus Chiloscyllium; species Chiloscyllium plagiosum. The sequence goes on from NW_025211035.1 coordinate 12,858, forward strand.
AGACCTCATGGGGTCCAGAGTCGACGTCAAGGACTCCTGGGGCAACTCCCTCCTGACTGCATGCCACTGTGCGGCCACCTCTGCTGGATCTATCCTGCTAGTGGGGCAGGAGATATCCAGGGATGGTATTGGTAGTGGCTGAGGTATTATCTGTAAGTTATGATTCTATAAGAACAACTATATCAGGCTGTTGCTTGACTAGTCTGTGAGACAGCTCTCCCAATTTTGGCATGAGCCCCAAGGTAAGAAGGACTTTGCATGGTCGACAGAGCTGTTTGTGTTTTTGCTGTTGTCTTTTTCGGTTCCAAGGTCAATGCCAGGTTTTGATTTCATTGTTGTAACTTTCTAGCGATTGATACGACTGAGTGGCCTGTGAGGCCATTTCAGAGGGCAGCGGAGAATCAACCACATTGCTGTGGCTCTGGAGTCACATGGAGGCTAGACCAGATGGTGGATTTCCTTCCCTAAAGGGCATTAATGAGCCAGATAGTTTTTTTTTCCCAACAATTGACAATAGTTTCATGGTTATCAGTCGACTCTAAATTCCAGATTTTTTTTATTGAATTCAAATTCCACCGTTTGACATGGTAAGATTTGAGCCCAGATCCCCAGAACATTTTTCTAGGTTTCTAGATTAATAGTCATATAATAATATCATTAGGCTATCATCTCCCCTTCTTCAAGATCCATAATATCCCCTTCCCCGTGAACAATGAGGCCCACAACCACATTCTGCCCTCGAACTCCTCCCAGCCACAAAAAGGATAGAACCCCCTCACATTCCACCCCACTAATCTCCAAATCCAATGCATCATCCTCTGCCATTTTCAACACATGCAATCTGACCCCCACCACCAAAATGATATTTCCCACTTGACCCAATCTGCTTTCCTGGGGACCATTCCTTACATGATTCCTTAGTTAGGTCCTAATTTCCCACCATCCTCTCCTCCACTGCTGGCACGTTTACCTGTGAACCCAGGAAGTGCAACACCTGATGCCACACCTCCCCTCTTTCCTCCATTGAAAGTCCCTAAAACATCTTTCCAACTCCAGCTGAGATTCACTTGCATTTCCTCTAACTTGATTTATTGCATCCCATGCTCCCGATGTGTTTTCCCCTACATGGGAGACTGAACACAAACTCTAGGACTAGATCAGGGAGCATCTAAGCCCACATGCTCCAATCAACCCCAACTTCCAGACCAACCATTTCAACTCCCCCAAAGACATGAGCCTCCTCCAATATCAAAATAAAGCCAAACGAGAACTAGAGGAGAGAGCTGGCAACAACATGGCCTGAATATAGGATTCACCAGCTTCCAAATCTTCCCACCTCCAACCTCGAACTGCCCAGCCTTCCCTCTCCACCCCTGTCCTCTTGACCTGACCGAACCTGTCTATCTTCCTTCTGATTGAGTAGTCAAAATCACCTCCGACCTGCATCTACCTTTCATCATCCCACCTACCTTCCCCCAGACCCACCACCCCAGTTATTTCTCTGCCCCCTTCCTGTCCCCAACCCTGATGAAGGTCCCAAATCCCACACATTGACTCTCCTGCTCCTGTGAGACTGCTTGACCTGCTGTGCTTTTTGCCTCTCCACATTTTATCAACTTTGTCTTTCCAGCATCTCCGGCTTTGTTTGCTCAAGATAACCCTTATTAGCTCTCTTCATTCCTCATTTCAGATTGGTCCTACATTCCTGATATACTTCCAAAACTTTGTCTGTCTGTCTTCAGTCGCCTAGACCTTCTGTATTCTTCATTTTTCCTCTTAGCTAGTTTCATAATTTCACCTGTCACCCATGTTTCCCTAATCCTGCCACTTTTAGCCCGTATTTTCACAGGAGCATGTCTCTCCTGCAATCTAATCAACAACAACAATCTGCCATTCCTAGATGTCACAGTAGAACCGACACCCAATTGGGAACTTCAAACGTGTATCGACAGGAAAACAACACGCATGGACCAAATACTGAACAATGGAAGCAAACGTCTTATGACCCAAAATGAAGCTGCATTAGCCCATTATTTCAATGAGCCGCCACACACCGAGGAACTACGAAGAGCAGAAGAGAATTCCTATTCAGTGCATTTAAAAAGAATGGGTACCCAATAAACACAGTTCACTGCCTCCTCAGCAACAAACCCAAACAAGCAGACACAACACGCCCAGAAATCCTCACCACTTTCCCCTGCATTACAGAGATCTCTAAAATTATTTCCAGGCTACTCAGACCTCTTGGTATCATTGTAGCCCACAAACCTACCAACACAGTTAAACAGTGGATAATGAACTTAAAAGATTCCGTACAAACATCCAACAAAATGAATGCCATTTACAAAATACCTTGCAAGGACTGTAGTAAACACTACATTGGACAAACAGGCAGAAAGTTAGCTACAAAGCTAAAATTCACCCTGCTGTCTCTATATTAAACCACTCCCCAACAAAGCTAATATAAACCCTGCTGCCTCTCCAATAAACTACTCTCCATCAAAACTAAAAATAAACCTGCTGCCTCTGCAGTAAACTACTCCCTAACAAAGTGGATAATAACCCTGCTGCACCATTCATAAGTTTCTCCCTAACAAAACTAATAGTAACCCTGCCGCCTCGAGACTAAATAGCACCCAAACAAAACTAATAAGTCGGCTACTTGAATTGTAAACTGCTCCAAACAGAACCCATGAAATCCCTGCTGCCTCAACATGAATCTACTTCCTAACAAATCTAATAATAAACCTGCTGCCTCTCCAATAAACTGCTCCACAACAAAACTAATAATAAATCTTCTGCCTCAACAGTAAACTACTCCCAAACGAAGCTCATAATAACCCTGCTGCCTCAACAGGAAAGTACTCCATAAAAAAAGCTAATAATATCCCTGCTGCCTCTGAAGTAAATGACTCCTGAACAAAGCAAATAATAACCCTGATGCTTTCCAGTAAACTACTCCTGAACAAAACTATTAATAACCCTGCTGCCACAACAGTAAATCACTTCTGAACAAAGCTAATAACATCCTACTGCCTCAACACAAAGCTATTCCCCAACAAAACTAATAATAACCCTGCTGCCCCGATAGTAAACCACAGCCAAACAAAACTAATACTAACACAACTGCCTCATCAGTAAACTAGTAATCTAAAAATCTAATCTAATTTATAGAAAAATGGGCGGCACGGTGGCACAGTGGTTAGCACTGCTTCCTCACAGCGCCAGAGACCTGGGTTCATTTCCCGTCTCAGGCGACTGACTGTGTGGAGTTCTCCCCGTGTCTGCGTGGGTTTCCTCCCACAATCCAAAGATATGCAGGGCCAGGTGAATTGGCCATACTAAATTGCCCGTAGTGTTAGGTAAGGGGTAAATGTAGGGGTATGGGTGGGTTTCGCTTCGGCGGGTCGGTGTGGACTTGTTGGGCCGAAGGGCCTGTTTCCACACTGTAATCTAATCTAAAAAACCAGGAACTGTCTCTGATACTGAACCCCAACACCGCGTACTGCCTGTGATACTGAACCCTA
>NW_025211035.1:21232-21404 GCF_004010195.1 Chiloscyllium plagiosum
CTCGGAACCTCACTCCACACCCGCCACTAGTTTATTAACATTCTCCAGTCCCCCTTTCACCGTTTTAACACCTGGGGGAAATAGATTTGAAAGCACTGTTCCCAGCAGATGTCGGTGTTGCCGAGTTGGTCCACAGCCTTGGTGTCCATCAGCTGCTCCCTTCCACCAGGTT
>NW_025211036.1:0-9076 GCF_004010195.1 Chiloscyllium plagiosum
CACAGTGCCGTTCCATTAGAAAATTGGAGGGTGTGCCAATATTCTGGAAAATTGCAGGAGAGCATGTCCAGATTGGGGAATAGGGGTCAGGGAATCAACAAAAGATAGAAATATTGCAAGCATTGGTAAATTGGAAATTCAGTTCAGTGTGTTACTAAATGAAAAAAAAATCTGCAGGACTTCCGTACATTGAAGATGTGTATCAGGGAACAATTAATGAAAGGAATTGATGCAAAGCAACAGTAATTGGATAGTTCATGCACGTGCTGTTAAATTATTAATGGGAGGACTGGGGCAGGATAACCTCAATGGGTGAGTTGGTGAAATTCCCGAATTAGTGCAGGATTTGTAAATGGGAGAATTGGTGCAAGGAAGCGGAGCACTAATTACACCCTTAGAGATGTACACACGGAAACAGACCCTTCAGTCCAACTTGACCACGCCTACATTTAAGAATTTCGGCAGCTCTCCACTAAATTGCAAGAAACTACTAAATGGAAAAGTTACGAAAGGGCTTATCGAAATGTGAGAATTTGCAACAGAGCAACAGATAATGGGCGAATTAGTGCAGTTCAGCACTAAATGAATGAGTTATGCTGTGTTGCACTAAATGGGAGAATTGGGGCAGGACAATACCATTTGGGAGATATAGAATAGAGCATCGCCAAATTGGGCGAGGGCATCAGTCACTGTGCAATACTGAGTGGAGACGTTGTTCAGGAGGTCAGTAATTGGGGTAAAGGTTGTTTAGCAACACTGAATTGGAGAATTGGTGTGGGGTATCAGTAAATGAAAGACCTGGTGCAGGGTGCTGATAAATTTGAGAATGGGAGGAAATGGGAGAACACGGGCAGTGAAGCACTGGATAGGATGGACGGTGCAAAGGATTAGTGGTTCAGATTCAATACAGTGCACCACGAAATTGGGGAGTTGGTGCAGTTCACCACGAAAGGGAAGATATGTGTCGGATCGGTCATTTGGAGATATGATGCAGGGATCGCAAGATTAGAGAATTCTGGCAGCGGACTACTAAATGGGAGAATTGTTGCAGGGAAATACTGAATGGAAGACCTGGTGACAGCATGTCTAATTGGGGAATCGAGGCCAGGGAAACAATAAAAAGAAGAAATATTGCAAGTATCTGTAAATTGAAGATTCAGTTCAGTGCATCACGATAAGAAAAACAATTCAGCAGGGTACCCGTACGTGGAAAATATGTGTCAGGGAACAACTAAATGGAAGGAATTGATGCAGGGCAACATTAATTGGAGAATTCATGCAGGTGCCGTTAAATTCTAAGTGCGAGGACTGGGGCCGGATAACGTCAATTGGTGACTTGGTGAAATTCCCGAATTAGTGCAGGATTGGTAAATGGGAGAATTGATGCAGTAAGCAGAACACTAATTACAGCCTCAGAGATGTACAGCACGGAAACACACCCTTCAGTCCAACTTGTCCACCTAAATTTAAGAATTCTGGCAGCTCTCCACGAAATTGGAGAATCATTGCAAGGAACTACTAAGTGGAAAAATTGGGAAATGGCTTATCGAAATGTGAATATTTGCAACAGGGCATCAGATAATGGATGAATTAGTGCAGTTCAGCACTAAGTGGGTCGGTTATGCTGTGTTGCTACTATATGGGAGGATTGGGGCAGGACAATACCTTTTGGGAGATTTAGAGTAGGGCACCCCTAAATTGGGCGAGAGCATCAGTCAGTATGAGGATTGGTGTAAGGCAAAACTGAATGGAGAACTTGTTCAGGACGTCAGAAATGAGGGGAAATGGTGCTAAGAAACACTGAATTGAAGAATTGGTGTGGGGTATCAGTAAATGAAAGACCTGGTGCAGGGTGCTGATAACTTTGAGAATGGGAGGAAATGGGAGAACATGGGCAGTGAAGCACTGGATAGGACGGAAGGTGCAAAGGATTAGTGGTCCAGATTCAATACAGTGCACCACGAAATTGGGGAGTTGGTGCAGTTCACCACGAAAGGGAAGATATGTGTAGGATCGATAATTTGGAGATATGATGCAGGGATCGCAAGATTTGAGAATTCTGGCAGTGGACTACTAATTGGGAGACTTGTTGCAGGGAAATACTGAATGGAAGGCCTAGTGCACAGTAGAGCTAAATTGGGGAATTGGTATAAGGCACCAGTGAATGGGAGAATTAGAGTAGGGCACCCTTAAATGGTTGAATCGCGCTCCGGCATCAGTAAATGGAAGAATTAGTACAGGGATATGAGTAAATGGGAGATTTGTTGGAAACAATAAATGGGAGATCTCGTGCACAGTGCCGTTCCATTAGAAAATTGGAGGGTGTGCCAATATTCTGGAAAATTGCAGGAGAGCATGTCCAGATTGGGGAATAGGGGTCAGGGAATCAACAAGGACAGGCCACGATAAATGCCGGAGGAAACACCACAGAAGCGCTTCACAGGAGGCTCCCAAGCACTGAGGATGTCACCTAGACAGGGGACGAAACGTTTGCAACAAAAACTTCCAGCTCGGCGAACAGAACCACAGCAACGAGCACCCGAGCTACAAATCTTCTCACAAACTTTGTGCAGGATGTTAGTAATTGGGGGAAATGGTGCTAAGCTACATTGAACTGGAGAAAAAACTATGTTTTTGATGTGATTGATACCTGAACAATTAAACACCAGTTCAATTAAAGAGACAATTCACATCGAATAAAATAAACCACTGCTGACAGAATGAACACAGTTCAGTTCTGGATGCAATAACAGCAGAATACTATCACATTTTACCTCACTGGAATGTGTGTGTCACATAGTCTTACCAGACCATAAGGACTGCTCTCTTCACTGAAGAGAGAAGCGACACATGGTGATTTGACCAGAGGGCCCAGACCTCAGGCAAGGGAAGAATTTTGAGGACGACAGTTCTTCATGGTATTCTTAAACTGGTAATGGGAACTGAACCCACGCTGTTCGCATCACACTGCTCTGTAAACCAACAATACAACCAACTTAGCTAAACTGATTTCCCCTTAACTGGAGCGTCACATGTGGGGATGAATAATTGAATCCCTTGCTACACGCAGTGCAGGTGAACGGCCTCTTCCCACAAAGTGTTTGTTGATGTTTCATCAAATCATTGCTACTCATAAAGCTCTTCTCACAGTCAGAGCATTTACATGTTCTCTCATTGATGTGAACAAAGCCATAGCTGCTGAGATTGGAGAACCGAGTGAACCTTTTCCCACACAAGGAGCAGGTAAAAGGTGGGAATGTGCTGGTGCTCACTGAGTACAGATGACTAAGTGAGTCCCTTCCTACACTCAGTGCAGGCGGACAGTCTCTCTCTCCCTCTCTCTAGTATGGCCACGCTCGTGTATTTGAACTTTGCTGATTTAATAAATCCCTTCTCACACACAGAACAGATGATTGGTCTCTCTTCAGTGTCAACTCAACGGTTGACATTAGGCTGAACTGGGAAGTTTAGAACATAGAACATAGAAGAATACAGCGCAGTACAGGCCCTTTGGCCCTCGATGTTGCGCCGATCCAAGCCCACCTAACCTATACTAACCCACTATCCTCCATATACCTATCCAATGCCCGCTTAAATGCCCATAAAGAGGGAGAGTCCACCACTGCTACTGGCAGGGCATTCCATGAACTCACGACTCGCTGAGTAGGTGCCTTTAAATAGGGCAGGATAGTATTCAATGGGAGAGTTGGTGCACTTTCAGGATTTGTGCAGGATTGGTAAATGGGAGAAATGCTGCAGAGCAGCGGAGCCGTAAGTAGAGTCATACAATCACAGAGATGTACAACATGGAAACAGACCCTTCAGTCCAACTTGTCTATGACTCAATTTTAGAATTCTGGCAGCACTCCACGAAATTGGAGAAACATTCCAAGGAACTACTAAACATGAGAATTGGGCAAGGGCTAATCGAAATAAGAGAATTTGGAACACGGCATTCGACAATGGCAAATTGGTGCAGTTAGCACCAAATGGGAGAATTGATGCAGTGCAGCACTAACGAAATTGGAGAAACATTCCAAGGAACTACTAAACATAAGAATTGGGCAAGGGCTAATCGAAATAAGGGAATTTGGAACACGGCATTCGACAATGGCAAATTGGTGCAGTTAGCACCAAATGGGAGAATTGATGCAGTGCAGCACTAAATGAGAAACTTGGGACAGGACAATAGAGTCATCGAGTCATAGAGATGTGCAGCATGCAAACAGACCCTTCAGTTCAACCTGTCCATGCCGACCAGATATCCCAACACAATCCAATCCCACCTGACAGCACGCGGCACATATCCCTCCAAACCCTTACGATTCATATACCCATCCAAATGCCTCTTAAATGTTGCAATTGTACCAGCTTCCACCACATCCTCTGGCAGCTCATTCCACACAGTGACAAAGTTGCCCCTTAGGTCTCTTTTACATCGTTCCCCTCTCACCCTAAGCCAGTGCCCTCTAGTTTTGGACTCCCGGACCCCAGGGAAAAGACTTTGTCTATTTAGCCTATCCATGCCCCTCATAATTTTGTAAACATCCATAAGGTCACCCCTCAGGCTCCGACGCTCCAAGAAAAACAGCCCCAGCATGTTCAGCCTCTCCCTGTAGCTCAAATCTTCCAACCCCGGCAACATCCTTGTAAAAATACTTGATGTGGGAATGACAGGAGAGCACCCTTAAATTGGGGGAGGGCATCATTCAATATAACGATTGGTGTAAGGCAAAACTGAATGGAGAACTTGTTCAGGACATCAGTAATTGGGGGAAATGGTGCTAAGCAACACTGACTTGGAGAATTGATGCAGGACATCAGAAATGAGAGTCCTGGTGCACAGTGGAGATAAATTACAGAATTGGTGCTTGGCACCAGGAAATATGAGAATTAGAGTAGCGCACCCTTAAATGGTAGAATCAGGCTCGGGCATCAGTAAGTGGAAGAATTAGGACAGGGGTATGAGTAAATGGGAGATTTGGTGGAAACAATAAATGGGAGATCTGTTGCACAGAGCAGTTGCATGTGAAAATTGGTGGGAGTGCCAATATATTGGAAAATTGGAGCAGAGCATGTCTAAATTGGGGATTAGGGGGCCAGGGAAACAATAAAAAGAAAACAATGTCACAAGCATCGGTAACTTGGAGATTCAGTGCACTGCATCTCTAAATGAAAAAAAAACATATCAGCTGGGGTTCTGTACCTGGAAGATGTGTATCAGGGAACAACTAAATGGCAGGAACTGATGCAGGGCAACAATAATTGGAGAATTCATGCAGGTGCCGTTAAATTCTAAGTGGGAGGACTGGGGCAGGATAACCACAATGGGTGAGTTGGTGAAATTCCCGAATTAGTGCAGGATTGGTAAATTGGAGAATTGGGTGCAGGTAAGCGGAGCACTAAATACAGCCTCGGAGATGTACAGCACGGAAACAGACCCTCCGATCCAACTTGTCCACGCCTAAGTTTAAGAGTTCTGGCAGCGCTCCACTAAATTGGAGAATCATTGCAAGGAACTACTAAGTGGAAAAATTGGGAAAGGGCTTATCAAAATGTGAATATTTGCAACAGGGCATCAGAAAATGGGTGCATTAGTGCAGTTCAGCACTAACTGGGTGAGTTATGCGGTGTTGCAACTAAATGGGAAAATTGGGGCAGGACAATACCTTTTGAAAGATTTAGAGTAGCGAACCCCAAAAATGGGCGAGAGCATCAGTCAGAATGAGGATTGGTGTAAGGCAAAACTGAATGGAGAACTTGTTCAGGATGTCAGTAATTGGGGGAAATGGTGCTCAGCTACATTGAACTGGAGAATTGGTGTGGGGTATCAGTAAATGAGAGACCTGGTGCACAGTGGAGCTAAATTAGTGATTGGCAACAGTAAATGGGATAATTAGAGTAGAACACCCCTAAATGGTGCAATCAGTAAATGGATGATTTAATACAGGAATATGAGTAAAGGGGAGCTTTGGTGGAATTTGGACGAGGGCATCAGTCAATATGAGGATTGGCGAAAGTCAAAACTGAACGAAGAACTTGTTCAGGGCGTCAGTTCAGGGAACAACTAAATGGAAGAAATTGATGCAGGGCAACAATAATAGGAATTTATGCAGGTGCCTTTAAATTCTAAGTTGGAGACCTGGAGCAGGACAACACTCAATGGGAGAATTGGTGCAATTCCCGGATTTGTGCGGGATTGGTAAATGAGAGAGTTGGTGCAGGGAAGCGGATCCCTAAATAGAGACTTAGAGATGTACAGCTGCTATATCTCCCACAACAGTGACTACACCTCACAAGTTGCTACGAAGCACATTCAGAAATCCTGAATGTGTGAAAATACATTTATAAATATAAATCAAGCCTTTGCAATTAATTAAAGACCCAAGAACAGGGCAGGAAATGGTAATCTAACGGTCTCATCTCACCGGAGAGAAATCAGGGAGAAAACGCTATGTTTTTGATGTGATTGATACCTGAACAATTAAACACCAGTTCAATCAAAGAGACAATTCACATCGAATAAAATAAACCACTGCTGACAGAATGAACACAGTTCAGTTCTGGATGCAATAACAGCAGAATACTATCACATGTTACCTCACTGGAATGTGTGTGTCACATAGTCTTACCAGACCATAAGGGCTGCTCTCTTCACTGCAGAGAGAAGCGACACATGGTGATTTGACCAGAGGGCCCAGACCGCAAGCAAGGGAAGAATTTTGAGGACGACAGTCCTTCATGGTAATCTTAAACTGGTAATGGGAACTGAACCCAAGCTGTTCGCATCACACTGCTCTGTAAACCAACAATACAGCCAACTTAGCTAAACTGATTTCCCCTTAACTGGAGCGTCACATGTGGGAATGAATAATTGAATTCCTTGCTACACGCAGTGCAGGTGAACGGCCTCTTCCCACAAAGTGTTTGTTGATGTTTCATCAAATCATTGCTACTCATAAAGCTCTTCTCACAGTCAGAGCATTTACATGTTCTCTCATTGATGTGAACAAAGCCATAGCTGCTGAGATTAGAGAACCGAGTGAACCTTTTGCCACACAAGGAGCAGGTAAAAGGTGGGAATGTGCTGGTGCTCACTGAGTACAGATGACGAAGTGAATCCCTTCCTACACTCAGTGCAGCCGTACAGTCTCTCTCTCTGTCTCGAGTATGGCCACGCTCGTGTATTTGAACTTTGCTGATTTAATAAATCCCTTCTCACACACAGAGTAGATGATTGGTCTCTCTCCATTGTCAAGTCAATGGTTTACATTAGGCTGAACTGTGAAGTTTATTCCTTCCCAAACAGAGCAGACAACGCTTCTCTCCCGAGGATGAAGACGTTTGTGTGACATTAGGCTGGATCCCTAAGTGAATACCTTCAGGTTAGTGGCTGAAACATGAGCAGGAGAATCGATGTTTCGGGCATAAGCCTTTCTTCAGGAATGAGGAGGGTGTGCCAAGCAGGCTAAGATAAAAGGTACGGAGGAGCGACTTGGGGGAGGGGCGTTGGGAATGCAATAGGTGGAAGGAGGTTAAGGTGTTAAATTATGACCATTGAATTTAAGACCTTTACACATCTTAATGTTTTTTTTCCCCCCACAGTCAGGGGAAAGGTCTCTTGTCAGTGTGAACCCACTGGTGTTACATGAAGCTGGATGACAGAGTAAATCCCTTCCCACACATAGAGCAGGTGAACAGTCTCACCTCAGAATGTCTGTGTCGATAAGTCTCCAGCTGGTCTTGAGATTTGCAATCCTTCTCACAATCCAGACATTTCCATGGTGCTGATCTCCTCACATATCAACAAGTTGGATAATGTGTTCAATCCTTTCCCATAAACACAACATATTTATGGCTTCTCTGTCTGTGGATTTTTAAAGAATGTTAAGTGGATAATGTTAAATAATTTCTGCAGTCAGTTCAGCGGAACACTCACACGTGTGTGTGTGTGTGTGTGTGTGTGTGTGTGTGTGTGTGTGTGTGTGTTGGCACTTTACCACTCGCAATGGTTTTTTGAAATCTTTGCTTACAGACATACCAGATAAACATGTTCCCTTTATGTCCAAATGAATTAAGTGACTCTTTTTGATCTTTATATCATGTTTGATTTGATCCACTCATCTTCAATTCTTTCAAAATATTTCTCTGTGAAATGATTTTGAAATATTATCGTGGTGCATACAGGGTAAAATCTCAGAACAAAACAAATCCAATTTCAGAAAGACATCGTCCCTCTATTCTACACCTCCTCCCAAACAAATGATCCAATCATTACAAAAGATGCAAAAAGCACCATCAAAAGCAAAAAGGTATGTTCCCGAATAAATCAGGTTGTTGTTCCAACATCTCTGAGACATTGTGTGTCCTGAGGTGCAAAGCTGTTGTGGGATGTACTTCGCCAACTGGTGGACAGCACAGCCCCCTATCCAGAAGGATGTTACACAAGAGATGATTCCCTTTGCTGCTCCTGCACATCCGTGTGGAAGAAAGGGAATGGGGAAGGCTATTGGCAATCAAGAGTGCTGTTTTGTCCCACATGTTGACAAGATTCTTGTTGTTGAAGCAGCATTCGACCAGGTACGTGGAGAGGATTCTGTATAACACCTGACGTAACGTCTTGAAAGGTGGGCAGTCAGAAAGTGAGTTGAGCGCTGCAAGACGTTTGGCGTCTGCCCTGATCTTGTGTCAACTGTAGTTATATGGTTAGTCCTGTTCAGTTTCTGGTCAATATTACACCCCCAGAATGCTGCTCATGGAGGATTCAACAATGATATTGCAGTGGAATGTCAACAAGGGATACTCGGGTATTTTCTTGTTGAAGATGGGCTTTGCCAGGCACGGATGTGATACGGCTGTTACTTGCCACTTGTGCAGATTTTAGATCCTGGCCAGGTCTTGTTACATATGGATATGCGGTTTTTTAGCTATGTTGAGGTTCAGGTTGTAAGATTGTTCTCAATGAGATCAAACCTACCAGCTCAGTGAGCAAACTTACAACCTGAACATATGGATACGCGCTACATCAGTATCAGAGCAGTTGAAAATGATGCTGAATATTGTCCAATCATCAACC
>NW_025211036.1:9195-10650 GCF_004010195.1 Chiloscyllium plagiosum
TAATGGTAAGGTCCAAGGGAGTGTTGATGAACAAAGAGACCTTGGAGTGCAGGTTCATAGCTCCTTGAAAGTGGAGTCACAGGTCAATAGGATAGTGAAGAAGGCGTTTGGTATGCTTTCCTTTATTGGTCAGAATATTGAGTACAGGAGTTGGGAGGTCATGTTGCGGCTGTACATGACATTAGTTAGGCCACTGTTGGAATATCGTGTGCAATTCTGGTCTCCTTCCTATTGGAAAAATGTTGTGAAACTTGAAAGGTTCAGAAAATATTTACAAGGATGTTGCCAGGATTGGAGGATTTGAGCTATAGGGAGAAGCTGAACAGGCTGGGGCTGTTTTCCTGGAGTGGCGGAGGTTGAGGAGTGACCTTACGGAGGTTTACAAAATCATTAGTGGCATGGAAAGGATAAATAGACAAAGTGTTTTCCATGGGGTGGGGGAGTCCAGAACTAGAGGGCATAGGTTTAGGGAGAGAGGGGAAATACATAAAAGAGACCTAAGGGGCAACTTTTTCATGCAGAGGGTGGTACATGTATGGAATGAGCTGCCAGAGGAAGTGGTGGAGACTGGTACAATTGCAACATTTAAATGTCATTTGAATGGATATATGAATGGGAAGAGTTTGGAGGGATATGGGCCGGGTACTCGCAGGAGGGACTAGATTGGGTTGGTATATCTGGCCGGCATGGACGGGTTGGACCGAAGGCTCTGTTTCCATGCTGTACATCTCTATGACTCGAGTCTCAGATTTTCAGCATCTGCCTGAATCACCCTCAGGCCCCTCCCAGTGACGTCACATATCCTCTGCGCAAGCGTCTACATTACCGGCCAAGATGGCGGCTGTTCACCTTGGAACTGCTAACCTTTTACCCACAAGTTATTTTTCAAGGTGCTCGCTTCTCACTGGAAGGTTTATGCTCTGTCTGAATCCCTCTCTCCAGCTCCTGCAGCCTTACCGTCTGGAAAAGTGCGTCTCTTCCCATTACCCACGGAGACAAACCCGGCACTGCGGCTGCACCGCCCTCACCTGTAGTGAGTATAGAGGGTATTCATCACCGCGGGGAATGCTGCGTAAGTACACCGCCATTGAGGGGATTAACACAGAAGATTAATTCTGTTCATTAATAATTTTCTCTTTCCTGTATTCCAATCTTCTGCTATCCAAATAATCTTTGGAAGAATTAAATTGGCGGTTAGAAAAACATCTTAAAATTGGATGCATCTATCAAATCTCTCAAATCATCTCTACAACATAATCTTGTCATTAAAATACTAGATCTCTCAAATCATTTTGTAAATTCCCGTCCTGAACTGATGGTGGTGAATTTTGGAAACTCCTTTAACAGGTGGATGTTTAATACTCAAGCCAAGAGCTTGTTTATTCTGAATGTCTCTGAACATGTTTCTTTTGTCATCTCATTTTACAGAGTAGTGGAATTAATGAAAACTGAAGC
>NW_025211036.1:13545-17911 GCF_004010195.1 Chiloscyllium plagiosum
CTCTCTCTCTCTCTCCCCAACTGTTGCCATTAGTCCCCACCAATCGCCACCGGTCCCCATCTGTCTCCAGCTGGCTCCATCTGTCTCCCGTTGGCCCCATCTGTCGCCACCTGTCTCCATCAGGCCGCAACTATCTCCACCAGGCCCCACCTGTCTCCACCAGTCCCCATTTGTCACCACCGGGCCCCACCGGTCTCCACCAGGCCCCACCGATCTCCACTAGCCCCCATTTGTCGCCACGGGCCCCACCTGTCTCCACCGGGCCCCACCTGTCCCCACCGGGCCTCACCTGTCTCCACTGGGCCCCACCTGTCCCCACCGGGCCTCACCTGTGGCCACTAGTCCCCATCTGTCGCCTGCAGGCCCCGTCTGTCGCCTCCTTGCCACGTCTGTACCCACTGGACCCACCAGGCCCCACCTGTCGCCACCGGCTTTATTGCTGAAGGGCTTTTGCCCGAAATGTCGATTTTGCTGCTTGTTGGATGCTGCCTGAATTGCTGTGCTCTTCCAGCACCACTGATCCAGGGACCAGTCCCAATCTGTCGCCACCGGGCCCCATCTGTCGCCACCGGGCCCCATCTGTCGCCCACAGTCCCCATCTGTCTCCACCAGGCCCCATCAGTCCCCGTCTATCGCCACCAGCCCCATCTGTCGCCACCAGGCTCCATCCGTCCCCATCTGTCGCCCCCAGGCTCCATCTGTCGCCAACAGTCCCCATTTGTCTCCACCAGGCCCCATCTGTCGCCACCAGGCCCCATCTGTCGCCACCAGGCCCCATCTTTCGCCACCAGGCTCCATCTGTCGCCACCAGGCCCCATTTGTCGCCACCAGTCCCCATTTGTCGCCACCAGTCACCATTTGTCTCCACCAGGCCCCATCTGTCGCCACCAGGCCCCATCTGTCGCCACCAGGCCCCATGTGTCACCACCAGGCCCCTTCTGTCGCCACCAGCCCCATTTGTCGCCACCAGTCGCCACCTGACCCCAACTGTCTCCACCAGTCTCCACCAGGCCCCACCTGTCTCCACCGGGCCCCACCTGTCTCCACTGGGCCCCACCTGTCTCCACCAGTCTCCACCAGGCCCCATCTGTCGCCACCAGGTCCCACTTGTCTCCACCAGTCCCCATTTGTCTCCACCAGGCCCCATCTGTCGCCATTAGGCCCCAACTGTCTCCATCAGGCCCCACCTGTCGCCAGCGACTTTATTCCTGATGAAGGGCTTTTGCCCGAAACGTCGATTTTGCTGCTCGTCGGATGCTCCCTGAATTGCTGTGCTCTTCCAGCACCACTGATCCAGGGACCGGTCCCCATCTGTCGCCACCAGGCTCCATCTGTCACCACCAGTCCCCATCTGTCTCCACCAGGCCCCATCAGTCCCCATCTGTCGCCACCAGCCCCATCTGTCGCCACCTGGACCCACCTGTCGCCACCTGGACCCACCTGGACCCACCTGTCGCCACCAGGCCCCACCTGTCGCCACCTGGCCCCACCTGTCGCCACCATGCCCCATTCATCGCCACCATGCCCCATCAGTTGCCACCATTCCCCAACTGACGCCACCAGGCCCCACCTGTCTCCACTAATCCATGTCCATCGCCACCAGTTCCCATCCGTCGCCACGAGTTCCCGTCCATTGCCACGAGTCCCCGTCCGTCGCCACCAGTCCCCGTCCGTCGCGACCTGGCCCCGTCCGTCGCCACCTGGCCCCGTCCGTCGCCACCAGGACCCACCTGTCGCCACCAGGCTCCAGCCGTCACCACCTGGCTCCATCAGCCGCCACCAGTCCTCACCTGTCGCCACCTGTCTTCACCGGTCCCCAACTATCGCCACCAGGCCCCGCCTGCCGCCATGAGGTCCCACCTGTCGCCACCGGTCCCCATCTGTCGCCACCGGTCCCCATCTGTCGTCACCAGGCCCCATCTGTCTCCACCAGTCGCCACCGTGCCCCGTCTGTCGTCACCAGGCCCCATCAGTACCCAAATGTCGCCACCGGGCCCCAACTGTCGCCACCGGGCCCCATCAGTCGCCAGTAGGACCCATCTGTCTCCACCGGTCCCCATCAGTCGCCACCGGTCCCCAGCTGTCTCCACCAGGCCCCACCTGTCTCCACCAGTCCCCACCTGTCTCCACCAGGCCCCACCAGTAGCCAACAGGCCCCACCTGTCGCCACCAGACCCCAACTGATGCCACCAGGCCCCAGCTGTCTGCACCAGGCCCCGTCCATCGCCACCAGTACACGTCCGGCGCCACCAGTTCCCGTCCATCGCCACCAGGCCCCACCTGCCTTCACCAGGCCCCACTGGACTCCAACTGTCCTCATCAGTCGCCACTAGTCCCCATCAGTCGCCACCTGTCTCCACCAGTCCCCACCTGTCGCCACAGGGCCCCAGCGGTCTCCACCAGTCCCCATCTGTCGCCACTAGTCCCCATCAGTCGCCACCTGTCTCCACCAGTCCCCACCTGTCGCCACAGGGCCCCAGCGGTCTCCACCAGTCCCCATCTGTCGCCACTAGACCCCATCAGTCGCCAACTGTCGCCACCAGGCCCCATCTGTCGCCACCTGTTTGCACCATGCCCCGTCCTTCGCCACCAGGCCCCGTCCATCGCCACCAGGCCCCACCTATCGCCACCGTTCCCCACCTGTCGCCACCGGTCCCACCTGTCACCACCATGCCCCAACTGTCGCCACTAGGCACAGCCAGGCCCCACCTGTCTCCACCAGGCCCCGTCCATCGCCACCAGTTCCCATTCGTCGTCACCAGTTCCCATCTGTCGCCACCTGGCCCCACCTGTCTCCACCAGTCCCCATCTATCGCCACCTGTCTTCACCGGGCCCCATCTATCACCACCGGTCCGCATCTGTCGCCACCAGTCGCCATCTGGCCCCACCTATCGCCACCAGACCTTACCTATCGCCACCAGTCCCCATGTGTCGCCACCGGACCCCATCTATCGCTACCGGTCCCTGTCTGTCGTCACCAGGCCCCATCAGTCCCCAACTATCGCCACCGGGCCCCATCAGTCCCCAACCATCGCCACCAGGCCGCACCTGTCTCCACCAGGCCGCATTGGTCTCCACCAGGCCGCACCAGTCTCCACCAGGCGCCACCGGTCTCCACCAGGCCGCAGCACCGGTCTCCATCAGGCCCCACCGGTCTCAACCAGGCCCCACCGGTCTCCACCAGACACCACCGGTCTCCACCGGCCGCACCAGTCTCCACCAGGCGCCACCGGTCTCCACCAGGCCGCAGCACCGGTCTCCACCAGGCCCCACCGGTCTCAACCAGGCCCCATCGGTCTCCACCAGACACCACCGGTCTCCACCAGGCTCCTCCGGTCTCCACCAGGCCCCACCGGTCCCCACCAGGCCCCACCTGTATCCACCTGGCCCCAGCTGTCGCCACCGGGTCCCGTCATTCGCCATCGGGCCCCACCTGTCTCCACCAGGCCCCACCTGTCGCCACCTGGCCCCAGCTGTCGCCACCAGGACCCACCTGTCGCCACCTGGCCCCTACCTGTCCTCACCCCCTTCGCGGGTAAAGGAGCCTGTGGGGGCTGACTGGGCTGTGACTGAGACCAGAATCCCTGATGGCTCACAGCCCGGGAGGAGGGTATTCTGCCCATCGTGTCTATCCCGCCTTCTGTTAACTGCCCAGTGTCGTGCCCCCCCAGGATTTGCTCCAAATGGCCCCTTCCTGAATCCCCTTCTGGCAGAGACCGCTCCTCCCTGATAACACACTGCGTCCCCATACAGTGAGCATGTGCGGACACTCACTGGCATTTTTACCGACCGTGATGGGCACAGCAAGATCCCACTCTCCAGCCATTTTGTGACTACCCCCACGCCCCAATCGCTATCAGAAAGGGGTTTTACCTGACACCGCCTGCTCCCCAGTTGTCCCTAAGGATTCGCCCTAATTATTTGCCCTCCCAAAGTCTTGTCCCCACCCCTGGATGTTATGTCTGTCCCCAATTTGGCAGCACCCCCTCCCCCATTCATCCCTTTATGGTGGGGGGACACAGTTAGCACGTGTAGACACTCACTGACCTTTTGAGGGACTGCCTCACTGCCCCTCACTCCCCGAGACAGGGACTTTACAGAAACCTCCCCCCAATCCCATTTTCATTCCCTGAATATTGTGCACCCCCAATTAAATTCCTAACCACAATTTCCAATACCCCCATGTTCAGTCTCTCCCCCACTTCGGGCGGGGGGAGGGGTTTCCAGTCCATCCCCATTTATTTCCCTCTCCAATCCACACCTTCACCAAGTATTGCCGCCCCCCCCATCCTTTCTTCCCCCTATGTTTACTGCCCCATTCCCCTGTAACCCCACCCCCACCTTAGGCTAATTTGTGGCCCCACC
>NW_025211036.1:18478-21409 GCF_004010195.1 Chiloscyllium plagiosum
AGCCAGATATTGGCCCTTCCCCAATTTTCTCTTCCCCCCTACGTTTACTGCCTCATTCCCCTGTAACTCCCCTACCTTTGGCTAATTTGTGACCCCATCCACAATTTCCCACCCTCCTGGAATATTACAGCCCCACCCACTTTCCCCTCCTTTCCCAATCTAATTGCCCCTCTCCCCCTGTGCACCTTCATTTACCCCCCTACCTTCATTTACCCCCAAACTGCCCCCTCTATCCATACTCCCCCATCTCTGCATAAAAGCCCCCGCTGTGTTTCCATCGTGTACAATTCCACCACCATCCCTCACCACCCCCACCCCTCTCTGTGTCCCAGGCCTGATGGCTCACAGGTGGGGGGCACAGGGAGTGTGTGCAGGGACTGACCGGCCATTCGACAGTGTGTGTCTTCTTGCACAGCAAGATCCCAGTCCCCAGGCTTCCCCCGCCCCACCCCACCCCACCCTGAGAAAGGGGCTTTATCTCCCCCCACCCACTCCCACAGTTTGGACAACAACAGGAGCCCCAGGGAACAGCAAGATTCCACTGTGTTAATGATACGTGCAACGCCACACGATACTGAGTCCAAATCTCCCTCAGGGACAGGAGGATAGTCTGGGAGGAGTGGGGGTATAGAGACAGATAGAGAGGAGAGAGAGAGATAGAGGGACAGAGACCGAGGTGGGGAGAGAACACAAACAAGATTAGGGACAGAGAAACGGAGACAGACACAGAGAGAGAAAATCCCGGGGTTGGTGGTGTGAAGGAGGGAGAGAGAGAGAGAGATGGGAGTTGATTAAATCAAACCCAAGATCTTTTGAATCAAAAAACAAGAAAAGCAAACAAAATCCCATCACTGAGTGACTTCCCAAAGCTCCCCCATTTTATCATCACTTCCCTCTGGTTTTAAACCTAGAGAATGGGATCAAATTTCACTGGGACCCAGGGGGTAAATGCTTTCTGAATAACCAGCCCCCTCACCCAACCACCCCAAGGGTTTATTTTCTGAGACGCAATGCAGTGACTCGATGGAAGGGCGTTAGTCTCAGAGCCTGGATCTTGTCCCTCCCTCCGTGTTTAACCTGCCCCCTCCAGCTGCTTCTCTCCCTCCTTCCCTCACACTCTCTGTCTCTCCTTCACTCCTTCCATCTGTGTCCCTCTCTCATTCTCTCTCCTGCTCACATGTCTCTCTCCCCTCTCTCCCTGTCCCTATCTCCGCTCCATCTCTCTGCTCAGCCTCCTCCTGCTCTAGAGAATGGATTGGCCTCTCTCTCCATTCCCCCTCCAATTGAAATGCCCTCCCCTCCCCTCCCTCCCATTTAAAGTGTGTTCGAATCCCCCCGCCCTGTCCTGTAAACATTGGCCCCGTCACCATCACATTGTGGAGGGAGGGTGAGGAGAGGTGGAGGGGGGTCTGGTCTGGGGAAAGGAGGGATGATACACCCCATCCATTATCAGACCGTCAGCAAACGGAGCCTGGGCCCTGTAAACAAGCTTCTGTGATATTTAAGGGGCAACCCGCAGGCTGAGGGGCGCACAGCAAGATCCCACGGGCAGCCGGGTGTGGCATACCTGGGGTATTTCCTCTTCTTTGCCCACTGCCAGAACTAGTGCCATCCCCCAGCAACAACCCCTCCCCACAACAACCGCTCCACAAGCAAAATACTCCCCCATGTTATTTTCACACAGCAAGATCCCAATAATACCAGCACTTTCCAAATCCAGTTGCTGATCATGAGTCTCTCTCTGTCTGTCTCTCCCTGCCTGGAATCCCACATCCTGTTCTCCACACCCCTCCACATTAAAATGACGACAAGTCACAGGATGGGCCATTGATGCACAGTGCGATCCCACAGGGTAGTTCCCTTCGTGCTCCAGAATGTGCTCAAATCCCACTTTACATCCGACAGGAGGCTGTGGATTTCTTTGGGAATCTTGTTTAAAGAATCACCTCCTCCATCCCAGGATTTAATTTTGTGGATGGTACTTCCTAGAAGGAGGTGTTTGGAGCTGGGCGGTGATGGGATATTGGAGAGCCCTGTTTTCTCCCCCCTCTCCCAGATCCTGTCTCCCTTTCCCAGCCCAGCTACAAAGACAAATGTTATCCCTCTATCGCTCCCTCCTTCCCACACACACTCTCTCTCTGTGCATCTTGTGTTTTTTTTACCCCTTTGTCTCAAAAACAATCACCTTGTGCTGCGAAATATTTTCATATCCCCCACTTCAAATAACCACGAGTCACATTGCTGTGTGTGGGACGGTTTTATTTGTTTGAAAAATCAACAAAAGAAAGCTGGAGAGGGTGTGAGAGGGGAGTGCAGAGAGAGAGAGAGAGCGATCCCCTCCCACAAGTAGTATTACTCTGATATTAGAACAAGTCTTTGGATAGAGTTTCTCATTTAAGGTTTGAATTCCCTCCTTGGGGAGTCCTGTCTGTCAGACACTTACTGGGGATTGATGTGTTTGTGTCAAATCCCAGGGCCCTTGTTACTTTAACCCCAGGCTTCAAATCTGTTTTAAAAAGAACAGGGCCCCAATCTGACAGGAGCCAGTTACCCAGAGGCCCCGAAACCCAGGATCCCCCAGAGGAGATTAAACCTCGGGGTATATAAACTCACAACTGACGTGGGCCCCCACGGGGTGCAGCCTGTCGACCAGACCTCAGTCCCGTGCTCCCCCACTGGAGGTTGTTCTTGTCCAAGGCTTTCCTCGGCCTGAAATCTTTGGATTTTCACATTGCAGGTTTCCCAACAAAAATTCCTCGGGATAAAAGA
This sequence comes from Chiloscyllium plagiosum, assembly GCF_004010195.1. NCBI lineage: Eukaryota > Metazoa > Chordata > Chondrichthyes > Orectolobiformes > Hemiscylliidae > Chiloscyllium > Chiloscyllium plagiosum. The sequence continues at coordinate 21,248 of NW_025211036.1, forward strand.
GAGAACAGATTAATTGAAAGGGGGAGCGTGAGCATTTTGAAGGGCAAGTTACACAGCAAGATCCCAGGTTTAAAAGCACCCCCGCCCATCGCCAATATATTAATGTATCTAACACAGTCAGCAGTTGAGATGGAACATGTTGTGGGATCAGATCTGACCAGG